>NC_056732.1:212153316-212453316 GCF_019279795.1 Protopterus annectens | reverse complement strand
GTAGAGAAGGTTTTGTGTTGGTTGGTAGTTGGTGTTAACTATTAGATTAATATGACAACGTGACTATTGGGAAGGGATGGAAGCTTGGCTCCCACTTCTATGTTTACCATATTTATACTTAATTCTAAATGCTGTCAATTTTGGGACTGATTTGGATTATGATGGAGAAGGACTATGGCTTCTAACTCTATAACCACTGCTGTCAATATTGGAATGTTCAAAAGGGACCATCGCTATGAATTTTAACTGGCACTGTTGACACCTGTTAAACACCCAGGTAATCTCCTCACTACCCATCTACAGATCAGAGTTATAATCACTGATGCCTCAGGATTTCACTAACCACAAATTGAGCCTGCGCCTTCCAGTGCATCCTTATCAATGGTAATTGAAAACTGACTAAAATTATTTTGTATCTTTACACACTATCAGCTTAAGTAATGACTGTGTTGCACTAACTCCCTCCTCCCAGGCTTAAGCCAGCATTTAAATATTTGAATGGTATTAATAGCTCAAACAGTATCAATTTACAATGTGCAGATATCCTACAGGTAGTTTTAGAAGTAAAATGTATACATACTTTAATGAATAAATAAATAAACTATTAGTCACAATCACTGAAAGTTAAAGAACAAAATTATTTGCTTGAAATAAACTTAAAGAAGTTATTTTCCAAATAAATCTGAAGACAGTAAAATTGCTTTCACAAGAAATTAAGAATAAGACATTGAGAAAAAACAAATTTTGGTCAAATTTGTCTGGCATTTAAAATAAAATCTGCCTGCTTCTGGCTAAAGAAACACAGTACCCTCTCTATCTCTGGCTTTTAAATCCAACAGAGAATGTTTAGAGTTCTAATAGGCTGTAGTTGTGTCCCAAGGGTATCTTCCCAGCAGTAACGGTTTCCTTCCCAAGATTAGCAGACAGTACTTTTAAGTTAGCTCTGGGGCATAAAGGGATAGAAATTTACTACTCAAAGTTGATCCATATTTGAACACTAGCTCTGGTGCATGCTGGAGTTGGCAAGAAAAGATGGGAGCTAGTGGCCATTGCTGGTTTGCCTATCCCTGAAGAGGTTGAAGGTGGCTTCAGCTCATCACAAGGGTGACACAAAATGATACCACTAGTTGTTACCTGGTGAAGTTTAAGCCAGCCACACCCATGCTGTCATGATGCTGAGGGGATGGGGTGTTCCCAATTTGGAGTGGGCAGACCACCCCCAAGACCACAAGCTGGCTCACTCAATTCCACTTTACTCTCATCTTGGTACAGAAGGGCTGATCAGAATTCCTTGGCAGAAATGAATAAATTAGAGAATTCTTGACTAGCCCATGAATGCTCAGCTCCTGTGTTCCCCGAACAGATGGTCTGATTGGGTGTTGATGTTTAAATCACTGGGTAAATTCCTGGAAGGGTACAAGGAACAAATCCCAAAAACACAGTTCCTCTGTCTATGTCACAAAACAGGATTTCTTGTGGCATTACTTTGAATTTAGAAAATAGGCTTTCCTTTTTTTCCCCAGTTATATGTCTAAGGGTGAATGGTATGATTCAGCGAGCAAGAATTCATATCAGGATTTCAACATGAGACCTAGTACAGTAACATCAGGTAGAAGAATCTCCAAACATCTGTGGTGTGCATTTCCACAGAAGTAGATTATGTACAAGTTTACATGTCTCTGAAACAATACACATATACGGAAAAGGCAACTACAATGCAAATTCTTTTACTTGTGTTTATTAAAGAATGATTTGCATACATTTTTCATGCAACACAGATAAAGCTTGTTTATTTATGCATTTTTTCCTTTGAAAGACAGTTAGCATGCATTCCCCCATTTTTTTACATTATTTCTCACATGGATTATGAAATCTTAAAAAAGATGTTTGCTTAAAATGGCAATTCATTTAACATTCAAAGTTTGCTGTACAGAGTTCATTTTGTTACAGTCCCATAACTATGCCATTTATAAAGTACTGATCTTCAGAATTCTACACTGAATGTTCTGAATAAGGTTTCTTGATTCTCCCTTCATTTAAGATCACAGATTTACTACATACATTTATTATCAGTAACAAAGACATGTCTTTTAATGTCTATTAGTCTTCATGCATGGCATTTAAAACAAAGGGAGTAAGCAGCTGAAAATGAGGTTTTACATCTTAGCTTCACTCTGAGTACGCAAATTGATTAGTAAGGTGGCATCTGAATGAGTAGTCTCTGTGATTTCTCTTGGAAAGTGAGTCCATAAGTAAAGAGTTGTTTTCTTAAGATTATCTGATATATTTTTGTTCCTAAGTTCATATATTCCTGGCAATATTTGTTCATTTTGTGATAAGAGTCCTTGGTAGACCCATGTGGCTTACAAAGAGCTGTAATTCCCTGCTGGTATATGGAGGTGTTCATCTTCTATTTTTCTAACATTTACTCCACAGTCCTGTCAACTAGAAAGGCTTACAAATAGCTACTATTCCCTGCTGATATATGTAGGAGTTACAGTTCTATTTCTATTTTTCACTTATTTTTCCACAGCCTGTCGTATGGAATGCTGCAACTACTGCACGACTTCTCCAAATAGGAGGGGATGTATGCCCACCACCATGCAGCTGATATTGACACTGCCCTTTGATGACATAGCTAAACTACATAACCACCTCTGTACTTAGATACTGTCCTCACTAGGATTTGTCTAAGACATTTTCAACAAGGACAGGGAGCCTTAACTGTGTGTGTGTGTGTGTGTGTGTGTGTGTGTGTGTGTGTGTGTGTGTGTGTGTGTGTTTATGCAATTTTGTAAGCACGCAACCATGTTTTTATTTCTTTTACTGTAATACTTCAGAAACATTTCAGTTTGAATGCCTTAAAATGTGTCAGTTTATGTTTACCTATCTTATTGTTACTCTTTTTAAAGAATTTGATTCACGTGGGTCTTCACTTCGTTTCTTCTTTTTCTTTCACATAATTTATCTAAATTGACTGGAACTAACAGATTGCTGTCATCTTCCATTTCCTTCCCCTCATATCCTGCTATTGTCTGTTAAATCTCAGTTGATTTCAGTGTATCAGAGTGTCTTATCACAATCCAAGATTTTTAGACCTACCAGTTTATCACATAAAATCTCTCAAGATGTAACTCTTGTTTTCATGGTGGTAGTTGTTGTGTCTTTTGGCTTTTCCCGGTTAGGGGTCGCCACAGCGGAACTCCGGTCTGCTAATGATTGGTAGTTGATTTTTACGTGCTGAGTTACCAGCCCTGATGCACAACCTTCAACGAAGGTAAGCCCATTCACGCATGTCTCCACGCAGAAGACGCTCTAGCTGAGAATCGAACCGGACAGCGTCTTACTGTGAGGCAGCAACGCTACTGCAGCACCACCACCGTGGTTAGTAATGGTTATAAAGATGCGTGCAGATAGCTGTAGACAGACAAACTATATCCCATGCTGACCACGAATGTTACTTTATAAAGAAAAACAAGCCATCCAAGTTCACCTCTTCTGGGGCAAGATTGGATATATATATATTAGGTTGAGTTTCTCATTGTTAAGTACTTAGAGAAATAGTGTAGAAACAGTATCCTGTCTAACTTTCTACTGAAATAACAGACATTTGCCATTGAGAAGGAAGGTGTTACCACCACAGCATCCTCCAATAATCTCAGACAGAATAAGAAGCACAACAACTGATGGCAGTGCATGCATGAAATTTAAAATATTGAAGTGGGTGGTAACGTGGTGCAAAGGTTGTGCTCAATTCTCTGATCTTTTTCCCAATTGGACTACTTAATATAGCGAAGCTGCATGTTCACACTATGTCCATTTTGTTTTCTGCTGGGTCTTTGTTTTTTCCCACATTCCACAGACATGTGATGGGTAAACAAGTGGTGTTAAAACTGCCCCCTTGGTAAATAAGTGTTAGTGTGTATATGTGTGTGTATGTTATGACAGATTTCCTAACCTTTCTCTTTTACATGCCAGGATAGGCTTTGACTTCATAGGATGCTGAATTGTTGAAGTGCTTATTGAAAACTAACAGAAAATATCAAACACAATGTTTTTATGTAGTCATCATGTGCATGAAAGCTATGTTTAGGGAGATAAACAGACATTTATGTTTGGTTATGTTCGCAAAGGTACAGTGATTGTGGAAGTTTACTATAATTTTGTTATACATTTTTCATGCTGATATTAATTATACTTACCATCACCACTAGATGCCAATATTTAATTGCTGTTCAATATAAAATGTTTTAGCTCTGAGGTTTTCATAGTGACAGGGACAGCTTTAGGAGACATAATGATAACATATGGCAAAAACTCTTTTTTGGTACTATTTCATGAAACTGTTACTACATTTAGTTTTCTAGGGATCACTAGTTGTGGTTTTCCTAAGCAGAATGCAGTATTTGATTTGCTGTCATTTGCTGGAACAACTAGCAAAGATGGACATTCTTTACCCAGCAAGATGGAGAAAAGTTTAAACATAACTTGACTTTTAGATGAAGTCTTCACAGATGAGTGGTTTATAGAGTTCTTCTAGTGTAGATTCATAACTAGAGACACATGGTGACCTACAAAACAGTAGCTTCTCACATTTGTCTGTGGACTAACTTATGCACTCTTTAGGCCTGTGTTTTAAATCATGGAACACAAACTGCTCAGATAAATTCTCAGCTTTACATGTAGCCCACACTTAATAATATGATTCAGTTTCATAGGTTCCTAGGTGTGTACTAGGCTAATGGCCCTGGGGACTTTACAAGCCTAGCCCATAGGATTACCCTGGTATTGTGCCACCCGACCTTAGCTCCCAGTACCTCTGTCACGTAAAGCCACTGGAGTGATCCCGGGGTGAATTTTCTATTTCCCATCCACTCATCAAGATTTCTCTTGAAGAGGGCCAGTGAGGTGCTCTGCTTGACATGTATGAGAAGTCTATTCCATAGCATGGACAGTCTCTGGGTTATGAACCTGTCCCTCCAGCATGTTCTGTTGATTGTGGTAATGAGGTTAACACCTCTGGAGTGTGTGGTGCGGAGGGATTGGGATTTCTTTAGATGTAGCATTTCTAACACAGCTGGGTCAGACATGGCTTTGTAAGTCAAGCAGAGATCGCCTCTAAGTAGGCGATATGAGACAGAGAATAGCTGGAGTTTTTTTAGGACAAATGTTTATGGCCTAGGATCCTCTTTGCGAGGTATTTTTGTGGCCTCTCCAATTGCTGCAGGTGTTTAGTGAGGTACATGCCAAATGGGGCATTGTACTCGATGATTGGCCTAATGATGGAAGAGTAGAGGGAGACAATGACCTCTTTCTTCCTGGATGCAAAACCCTTAGTAATGAGATGTATCACATAGAAGGACTTTCTGACCATAGTGGCAATGTGGTGGTCAAAAGAGACGTTGCTGTCAACCTGTGTTCCCAGATCTCTTATAATGCCTTCTATGTTCAGTGGACTACCATTGATGTGGTAATTCATGGGAACTGGGTTTTTCCCAAAGGGGATGACAACACGTTTTTTGGCCTTGATCTTAAGGCCATGGTTCTGACACCAGTCACTGGTCTCAGTGTGATGTGACACTGTGTGATGTGTTTGGTACATCATCAAATAACAAATATGACCAAGTATTAGCCTGAAACTAATAGTAAAAGATCATACTAAGAAACATAGGATCTTTCTGTGCCCCGTCCATAGTAATATCCTCTGTAATTAATACAGATCATGATACCATCATCTTTAGTCTGAGAGTAAAATCAAACTCATTACTACATAAATAATCCTTTCCAGACTTTGTTAATGAAGACTATAATGTAACGAATGACATACTTAGGAAAACAGGCTGGGATTCTATATTCAGTAACCTAAATATGTATGCTTAAGCTACCGTCAATAAGTTCCATGGTATTAAAGTCTGTTTTTAATAAATGCATACTAATAAGACACAAATATAGAGGTAAATTGATTAGTAAACCTTGGTGGAGTCACAGCATGAGTATTATATACAAAATAAAAGAGTTATTATCTAACTTTCAAAATTACCCCAATTATAAAAAATAAGTTTATATTCAATAATGTACAAAAAATACTTTTTTAGTAAATCTTCCAGCTCTAAATATGAATTCTGCATGGTCTCAGACACTGACACTGGGGGTAAGGCATTTTTTTATTTGTTTAGATGTATTTGTAAACTGGGTAGAACACTGATCACCGTAGAGTTTTTCAAACTTAGCCTGGGATCCGATATCTAATTTAAATGAGTGACTCAGTGTCTCACACTGGCCAAAAGGAGGTTGAGACTAAAGAGATTTAAACTGGGGGCCACAGGAAGGAGCTCATTAGTGGTTCATAGCTTTAATCTCTTGAGCTAAGTGCCGAGTTTCAAGTGGTCTTTAATTATATTAGAAAACTGAAAGGGAAAATTACAAGTGTAACTCATTATCAAAAGAGGAGCCAGGCTTTTTCTGCAAAACACTGATGATTGACACTCATTTATGTGATCACTAGAGAGTGACTGCAGGACTTTACTTAGGAAGGTCAAGCTGCCAGCGTACCATAGAGTTTACTTTTACCCACAAAGGTGTGGCCACAGAATTTATATCTACAAGTAGCAAGGGTATGGAGGAGTGCAGTTTTGTGAGATGATCATAAATAAGTTAATAGCTTGCCAGACATAGTGAAAATATCAGCATGGGATTATGGCATGCTTCCTGTATGATCATCAGTTAACATCATGACCGTAATGCATTTTATCCATTTTGAAGAGGTGCTCTTCATTGCATTTGGAAGGGTGTCAAATGAATTTAGGTGGTGAAACCCCTTCGGCTGTTCTTATGTTAAGTCAGGCCAATAAATGAGGGAGTGAGGCTTGTTTCCCTCCTCTGTTACTGATTGAGTCTGTTTATTAAGCCTGAAACATAAAATGAATAGAAGGGGATATGTTGTAATGATATTGTTAACCTCTTTCAAGGCAATTATATTGAGAACTGTTTAATGTCACTGTTTCTTACTTGTTGTTTTACTTGATTCTGTTTGTTTTGTTGTGTTTGAAAGAGGGTAGTGGTGAATGTGTGTGTGTGTGTGTGTGTGTGTGTGTATGTGTGTGTGTGTGTGTGTGTGTGTGTGTGTGTGTGTGCATGTGTGTGTGTGTGTGTTCATGTGCTTGGAGGGGGATATACTCGACTACAGCTTAGAATTTTGTCCTCATTTGTATTCAGTTTTGTTGTTAATAATTAAATGCCATGTAATTTAATCAAAGTGCTAAGTTTCTGAAAGGTTCTGGAGTTTTGCTTTTCAGGATAATACAAGTTTCATTTTTTTTTCTGTTAACTCAGTATTTTTTCAATTACTTTAGGATTTTGGGGTATAAGACAAATAGATCTACCCAGAAAAATGTATGCTTTTTTCAGTTTATTTATCCCCTCTGGTTGACCATCAGCAGCCCTTTCCTGACCAATGAAAGCATTTGTTCCCCATCACTGTGGTGAGAGTCAGCCAGGAAACCCAATCAGGATTTATATTTGTAATTTACTGAGCAAACATCAGACACTGCTTTGTGTGAAATGCCAATTTCTTTCATGTTGGATACAAAGTAAAATAGTGAGAGAATCCAAGATCTGTGTGTATATACCTTTTTGAATAAAGAATCAGAGTTTTTTGTTATCTTTTTTTACATTACCTGCCAGTCAGCAATCTTGTAACACAATTATTCCATTCTTTCTACAATGGGTTGGACCTGTGATAGGAAAGAAATGCTCAAAATGGGCAAAAGAACCCATTTGCCATTTGTAATCTGACCTTAATGGGTCACAGATGTACTTATACTATCGCAGGTATATATCATAGCCAATATCTCACTCATCACATTGTGCTTGTAGCCGCAGAAGTATATGCAGGGGTGAACCAAAGTACCAGGTTTTATTATAATTGTAATATTTTCAGTAGACCACCACTGTAATACTCCATTTATTCTTGTATAAACCAAGGCATTTATTTTTCCAAAACTCATTGTATTTGTTTCACTGATTATATATTAATTTTCCTGAGCTGACAAGATTTTCAGATTTGATCAAGGGTAGAGTTTAGTGAACTAAAATCGGTTTACAGGTGCTGCCTAATTCCCAGATAACAATGCCATCCACAGATAAGACAGCAGGAGTCACCTTCTCACAGAAGTTGAGAAACTTAATGCTGATAGAGAAAAAAACATCCTAGGGACTGAGTCTTGAGGAACACCAGTCAATACAGGATGGAGAAACAAGGTCTGACTGGAGAGATGATAAGCTAGGAAGCAAAGGAGAACAGTATTGCTAGAACTGAATTCATCTTCAGGTCTTGTTGAGTACCTTCAAGAGGTGGACCCTGTTTTTCAGAAAATCTCACCAAGGTGACACTGATACAATATGTAGACTGTATTTTATATAGCATATATCATGGACAGAAGTAGGTTAAAAAATAAAAAAGATAGCTGGATGCACAAGACCCAGGAAAAAAAGTTCCCTTATCCTGGTATGCGCATGGGTTCCTTGACTAGAAAAAATGACAGTGAAAGATCCTCAGGATATGGAAACATTCCTACAATGAGGGTAGGCCAGGCCTAGGGGGTGGATCCCCCCCCCCCATTGTAGAAGGAAGTAGTAATCCACAAAAAAGGTCAAAAAAGAGCCATAAAAATGATAGAGTGGACTATTGAGGATAAGAAAGAAATTATGTATTGTTACTGTTATGCAAGAAGCCCAGAATTTCTAGACAGAATATATACAAAAAAGATTAAGAGAGAAATTACAGGAAAGAAAAATTCTTGCACAAGAAAAACTGTCAGAAGCTTCAATTAAAAATGTGTGTTCATTAATACAAAGATTTATGAAAAACATTATATAGACCCATACCTCTCAACCTGGAAACATCAAAAATCTGGACAAGGCCCATGAAAAATAGGTACAAATCTGTACGCTGTTTAACATAAAATTTGCATATATAATTATGTAATCCCACCCACTCCAATGGAATTATGGGATACCGACTTTTGCAAACTGAAGAGCAGACAACCTAAATATGACACCAGAGGCCCCCTGCAGCCATTCCAGTGTCCCATTACCTGGCTATTTCACCCCATTTACCATAAACACCAATGTGTGCATACTGTTTTACTCCTGCAGTGATTTGGATTTTATTTTTACATAGCACAATGCACAAACACCAATACACATCTAGAATTGGCATTAAAACTTCTCTGCCCTTGAAACTCTCATTCATTAAAATAACATTGAAACCTACACCACATCCAAAGATAATGGATCTGGCCAGTGGTGGATAAAGATTACCTTTAGGCTGTTTTCAAATTATTAGCCACTTGCACACAAAACAAGAAATATAAATGTGTTTTGATACATCTTACTGACTTTAGTAAATTATATTCCTTGTATATAATAGCACATTTTAAATGTGTTTGAACATTTTCAGTAGGCAATGAAATCTATGCATGAACCAATAATGACAAAACTGCCCAATTCAGAACATTTCCATCATAAAGGTCTACTCACACACACACCCACATACACTTACTTAAGTGTTTCACTGTATTTAAGAAAGTGCAGCAGTACCCAACTATACAATTAATGGAGACAATTCAGGTCAGGACATGTACTGGATTAATGAACAAAAACTGAATTATCACAATTAATACATTTAATGATACTGTGAATATGCTGACAACCTTAATACTAGTAAAGATACTATAATTATTGCTGCAGCCTCAATCCAAAAAGTGTCAAACTGTTCAGTATGCAACTTATTATGAGACCAACTCAGATTTAAGATACCATCATACCAGTAATAACAGGTAATATCCGGCTGAGTATACTGTGCCCATCATATCACACAAAGAACTTCAATAATACAAAAAATAATCAAACTGAATCAGAGCAATTTAAGATTTCAAAATAAGGTAACTTCCAATCCTACACATGGAGAGGACTAGGCAGTTTAACATGTGACAAATATGAGATGACTTCATACTTAAGGTTTCAAACTTGTATTTGCAACACAAATTACAGATCTATTTACTTTTTTTGACTCAAGATTCTATTTATAATGAATAATTACATTATAGCACATTTTGATACGTGCAATAGAGCTCTATTTAAGTACAGAATCATTCATAAATGAAACAGTTTGCAGTATCCCTCATTTGTAATGACTTAAAGCCTTATAAAAGTTGTAATGCGTCTGTCATAGCAACTTAGTACCAGCTCTTCGGAAGAGACCAATACAAGAATGGCTGAAATAGTCAAAGCCTCAAATCTAGGCATCAGAAGATACTTTAAGCTCATCTTAGGCTCTCATCTGAAGACTAAAACACTCTGAACGTTAAACAATTTTACTTTCCATGATGCTGATAAATTTAATACATAGGCATCGAAGTTCTACACTTCCACTTTAAAAGGGAAAGTTGCCTTTCTATCCAAGAAAATTAATCTGACCTTGCACAGCCTACAACAACCTGCATTTCCTACAAAGGGCATTGACATTACTGCTTCCATTTGTACTTGCATTTATTTATCACAGACCTGTTCTCGCTCGTCGTCGGTTTGCCTGCCCTGATGTTTCTCGGCTGGTTGCATTCTCTTCTCTCATTTCTCTGTCCCAGTTCTCACTTCTCGGTCATCCTGTCCTGATGTTTCTCTGCTGCTTTCCTGGGTCCCTGGCGGCGGCTTGAAATAACTGTACGTAGCACAAAACAAAAGTTTCTGCCTGGCAGACTAGTGCCTGCACAGAAAACGTTTCTTACCGCGCCAGCTTGTAATTCAAATCCAGCCAGCCGGAAATAATGATGCGAGCTCCTTGAGCTCAATTCCGACTGGCTGGTAGCCTGACGGTGCTGACGTCATCGCGCACGTGATGACGTCAGCGCCGACAGCGCGAAAGTTTTAAAAAGGTTTAAAAAGGATTAAAAAAAAGTTAAAATAAATCGGAACTGAAGGGGTGCCACTCGGGAATCGTGGCACCCCTTCATTTGGACCCCAAAACTCAGTAAAAACCGAGTAATTCGGAACGGTTGAGAGGTCTGTATAGACCAATAAACCTTTGGCCTTAAAAAAAAAAAAAAAAAAAAAAACAACTGGAGATGTGCAAACATATAAAGAACAAAACCTAGAGATTTTTGAAAGTTATAAAAAAGAAGTATTGACATGGAAAAGAAAGAGAGATCTGATATGGTGCAATATTTTTCCAAAGTAGAAAGCCAAATTAATCCATATAATAAAGCACCCCCAAAGATATTTGAAGAGAAATACAGGCAAAGTCATCCAGATATGGAAAATTTCACAATACAAAAAATAAGATCACAAAGAAGGAATTTGGAACAGAAGATTAGTAAAGTAGAATTAAAAAAAATAGAACTTGAAGTTACGGAATACCTGTGAAGTAAAGTTTATAATATAGAAAGGCTAACTCAGGTTATATCACAACACAATCAAATAATGAGTCTCCCAAAGTAAGGAGAAACAGGAGGAGCAAGAGACATCTGAAAAAGAAATATGGACATGGGAAAGAGAAAGAGATTTAATATGGTGCAATAGTTATGCAAAGGAAAAAGGAAAACTAATCAATACAAAAAGAGAAGCACCAAAGATATTTGAAGAGAAATAAAGGCAAAGGCATCCAGATATGGAAAATGTTACAGTACAAAAAATAAGAAAACAAAGAGGAAAAGTAGAAAGGAGGATTAGTAATGGAGAAGTTAAAGAAATAGAAAGTGGGATTATGGATTACCTGCAAAGTGAAGGATTTAGTGTAGAAAATCTAACTTTGATAACATCACAGCAGGATAGAGTAATGGATCCCTAAGTTAAGGCGAAAAATCTGATCCATTGTCATATGAAGATACTTTGGACCCTTCCATAGGAAAGCAGTACAAAAGTTCACTGTGGCCACTCTGACATAGTCAATGTTGTGGAGTGATAGAACAGTGAGTTCCCATATGAAAGAGCAATGGAACTTGGAATGGAAATTGGAACTCTTTGAAAACAAGCTCATAGCAGTAAAGAAAAATAAATTCCTGAGAGATATTCATGACTTTAAAAACGGCAATGTGTTTCAGTGGCCTAACAGGGATGTATGTAATCTCTCTAATATAAGAGAAATGGCTGTTTAAATAGCAATCCCCTTAATAGTCACACTTCTACATGTAATATGGTAGTGAATGGGGAACAAACTAACCAATTTTGCGAGTGGGAAACACTCTGCCAGAACTAGATGATTTTCCTCCTGTTATGGCTAATGCAGTAACCGTAACATCCTCTGTTATTCAAACTGCTTTAAATAATGCTGCGGCATTGGAAATGGTGAATTCTCAATCAACAAATGCTACTGAAGATTGTGGAGTTGCTTCTTTTCTAGAAATGGTCAATTTTCAGCTCAAATTGCCCATAGAAATATTGGTATCGCAGAGGGAATGAAGCGAAACAAGAAGAAGAAGCAGAGGAAGAAATCACAGTTTAGGGAGAACTGTACAAACACAGATGGGACCATCCAACCAAGTTTATACACAGGTGAGGCCCATAACATGGAGTCAAACAAAGAACTGAATATTTTAAATAATACTGTCTTAAACTTGTCCAAAAGTGTATTCAGTGATATTGACTCGGCTATTTTAGATAAAGGCTTGTCTTCTATACCTTCTGTTGATGGTGATTTAAATGATATGTTGGCAGAGTTGAGATTATTTGTTAGGAATGTTGATCTGAAACTTATGCATAAAAACAACTCTAGCTGTTTTAAAAATCAGATTAAACGCACCAGTACTTTCATTCCTAACAGTACTGTTAATATGAAGGCATTTTATAGCATGTGTGAAAATGAAATATATAAAATGTTTTTTGAAACTAAGAGCACTAAATTTTATAATTTTATTGCAGGTGAAAAGAAAGCGTTTATTGAATTATGTGCTTGAAAGGATGTTATTATTAAGCCAGTGGTCAAAGGAGGAAAAGTAGTTGTTATGAATGTAAATTGCTATTCAAGTTGGATGTATGAGCTTTTATTAGATCTTACTACTTTTAAGAAAATTTCTAGTGCTGACTTGAATCATACTATTTATAGAGTAAAGTCCTTTTTGTATGATTTATTAACTGAAAAGTCTATTATACTGGATTTGTATATTTTTATATATGGCTTATCCAGTAACACCTTCTATATATGGTTTACCTAAGATACACAAAAGTTTAGTGAAGCCTCCTATGAGACCTATTGTTTCTGGTAGTAGATTGATTACTACATCTTTGTCTAAATATTTAGAGTGAACTTCATAGTTTCTTGTCTTATAGTGATAATTATATTAAAGACATTAACCATTTTTAACTGCCCTGAACCAATGGCTGTTAAAAAATAAGAATAATATGAATATGGAAGATGTAATTTTCGTTACTTTGGACGTTAAGTCCCTATTTACGGTTATTCCTAAAGATTTAGGTGTGCAATATGTAACGGAATTTTTATCCCATCATGGCAGGCTTTCTACTAACAAGATTTCAACCCTTTGCATAATGCTGGATGTTGTGCTTAATAATAACGTGTTTATGTTCAATGATGAACATTTCCTGAGCATATCTAAACAATCCTGTCTTGGTTTGTGAGTTTCTGTGGAGTTGACTTGGTAAGAGAAGTTTCATTTATCTTTACTGTTAAAAAGAGGTTTGACTGTAAGCTACAGTGAAGTAGTAAATAAATTACAACTTTTGTCTGGCTGGTAGAACTTATATGGTCAGAACAACTTTACTGTATTTTAATATTTAGTTGTATATTGCTGGTATAATTTTTTGTCACAGAAGTTGATTTAAGTTCTCTTTGAATTCTGTGGTTACTGATTTTGATTATTCTTTTCTTTTATAATATTTTATTAATTTAAAGCTAAATATGGATTCCTTAAATGAGTATGCAATTAACAATTTGCTAATGCACAAGTATCTTGTACAGTGTACTAAATGCTATTCATAATTAAAGGTAACAGCTTATAACACTGGTGATCTGTGTTCCTCATGTTAAAAGTTGGATGTTTTGCTTACCATTGTTAGAAGTAAATCTAGACTTAATGATGATGATTGCTTGTGCAACTGGCATGGCTTGGAGAACTGTTGTATCATATATTAATGACTGGACTGATGAACTAAATAATGTTAGGTAAAGAGCAAACAGAACACATTTAGGAAATTATGCATCTGTTGTCTGCAAAAATCATTTAACTCATATGAAACATGATGATGCAACTGAGAACTATGGAATTGTGGATGTAAGTATTCAGCAATCTGAAGAACATGTTTGTTTAGAAGGAAACAAAAAAAGAAAGGAAGAAGTTCACAATAAAAAAACAAGGAAGAAAAAGAAACTGATTAATGACTGTAAAGGAAAGAGAATAACATAGTGAAAAGGACACTGCTTTGTTATGTAGCACACTGGTGACAGGAAATGATGACATTTGTTTATCAGAAAACCTTCAGTCTACAGAAATAGGCATCACCTTTCCAATGGAGAAGGGAGAAAAAAGAGGCAAGGGACAGATGAAAAGGAAGAAATCAAAACTGTACATGGAAGGTTTGAAGAACATTACTGTCAGAAAAAAAAAGAGAAAGATGTCTGCATGGCTCAAGTTGTGGATTTACAATGCCTGCTGGATGAGAATTTCATAAGCAATAAAAACAGTGAGATTTATAAGACTAATACTGATGAAGATCTGTCCTTCATAACAATTGATAGAGCAGATATTACTGTATTAGTAGCTGAAGATTTTTCAGAGATGGCCAGCAAAAATATTCTTGTCATTGGAGATGCAATTATTAGAGGAACTGATACTTATATTGGCAGAGATGATAATGAACATTGAATAGTGTTATGCCTGCCAGGGGCAAGAATAGAAGATGTGAAACAGGCCTTGGAATGCCTTAATGTAAGGAAGTATGGATCTGTTTTTATTGATGTTGGTACACATTATGTCACCCGCAAGGATTCTCTGACTGTTAGTAGGGAACTGACAGCCCTCTTAGATAGTATAGCTTGTACTGGTGTTGGGACATATTTTTCACAAATCACCTATAGAAAGGACAATCAGGTCACTGTGAATGAAAAGATTTTTTTGGATAAACACCTACATGTAAAAAAATGTCCTGTTTTAAGAAATGGAAATGCGTAGAGCATCCAAGCCTTGTTTTTGGGCACATATGTGTTCAGACAGGATGGCATGCATTTGTCAAGATCAGGGAAGAGAATTTTTGCAGCAGATATTATACAATATTTGACAAACACTAGGCAGGATTTTTGCCAGGACAAAAATTTAACAGCTCACAGATAGCAGCATTCAATGCATCTCTGATGGTTGTTAATGCTAGGAGCATTAATAATAAAGTGTTTTTATTGGAAAATGTGTTACGTTCCCACAAGATTGATGTTGTTATAGTTTGTGAAACATGGTTAAAGAACAATGACTGGAAACCAGTTCTGTTAGGATTTAAATGTTTTTACTGTAACAGACATTCTAACGAAAATCAGGTGGAGGTGTTATGATAGGGATTAAAGATAGCTATGAGACCTATGATTATTACATGTTCAGTGATAACACCAATACTAAATACTGTGTAACTGTGAAAATAAAGACAACCCTGGAACACATAACAATTGTTGAAGTGTATAGACCACCAAAGTTAAGTGCAGATGACCTAGAGGAATTCATACATTTCTTACATGAAACACAGGAGGGAAGAATAATATTAGCTGTGGACTTAAATTTACCAGAAACAGACTGGAATAATATTGGCTCAACAATGTTAGTAAGGAAATTATTGACAGAGTATATTCAGGAACAACAATTGCTTCAGATTGTAAAAAGAATTACCAGGGAACGGAATATACTAGATATTGTTTGTGTTCCCAAAGAAATTACTGTAACTTCAAGTCAAGTTTTACCACCATTGATGTGCAGTGATCATGGGGTTATTAAGGTTAATTTGTTGCTAGATAATTCTGCCAAACTGAAATCTAAGCCAATGTATAGAAGGTTAATTACAGATTATATGAAAGCAAAACACTTACTATGCAAAACTAACTGGAGTGAGGTGTTCAGTGGAAAAACTGCAGATGGAATGTGAAATGTTTTGAAAGAGAAATTGTCTGAGTGCAAAAAGCCAAAAAAATGTTTAATGTGAAGGTCTAAGCATACATCAGGGGGATACACTTCCATAAGAACAAAATATCCGATTAAGGTTGGAGACAAAAAATATAATAAATGGAAGAGAGGTCGAACTACAACTTTGAAAACTGAAATAAACAAGCTGGACAAACAGATTAAGCATAGTGTGAGACAAGATCAAGAAAAATCTGAAGAAATTTTTTATAAAGATATTGAGCATAATAAGAAACCTTTTTATAGATAGATAAGATGTGGAAGGAGTAAAGACACACACATTGATAAACCGTGTGCAGATTCTAACATTTATTCTCAGACACAAGATATTATAGATATATTTACAAAATCTTATGGAAAGCAGTTTGGCTCCACAAAATGTGTGATAAGTTGTCCCAGTGACATCCAGCTAACCCCAGATACTGGAATCAAATTAGATTATATGGATAAAGAACTGTGCAACCCAGCCACTGGGGATGCACAAGCCAGTGCATTTCTTTGTGCCGGTCCCAATCCCGGGTAAATGGGAAGGGTTGCGTCAGGAAGGGCATCCAGCGTAAAATTGTGCCACATCATATATGCAGAAAACTGTACAGAAATTCATACCGGATTGGTCGAGGCCTGGGTTAACAATGACAGCCACCAGTACTGTTGGCTAACAGGGTGCTGGCGGAAATTGGGCTACTGTTGGTCGAAGGAGGAGAAGAGGCAGAAGGTATGCCCGAAGGCAGGTAAGTGTGGCAGAGCAAGATGCAGAGGACAGGAAGAAATAGAAACAGTTGATCTGCTGTGGCGACCCCTAAGGGGAGCAGCCGAAAGACAAAGAAGAAGAAGAAGGAAAAAGAACTGTGCAAACTGGATACAAACAAAGTGCAGGGAGGAGAGGGAATTAGTAACAATGACCTGGGAATACTTCAGCAAGAACTTACACTACCATTATATTTATTATTCATTAGGTCATATAAATATGGAGAGATTCCTCAAGATTGGAGACATGCACTTATTAAACCTGTCTTTAAGGGAAAGGGGAGTAGGACAAACCCAGCATCATACAAACCCTTAAGTCTACTTTCATGTTGTGGAAAATGAATGGAGAAGGTAATACTGGATAAGTTATTGTCAGAACTGGATAGGTTGGGACTAGAAACCATATATCAGCATGCATATGTTGAAAGTAGATCTATTACCACCTGTAACATGATGTTCTATAACAGTATAATGACAGCTATGAATGCAAAATTGTGCTGTGATGTAATTTATATAGACTTATCTTTAGCATTTGACAGGGTCGTACACAAAACACTGATCAATAAATTAGTATAACTAGTTATTGCTGTACTCTTGATAAGATGGATAGCTGCATGGCTTAAAAATAGGACATAGCAAGTATCATACAGAAACCGGACAGGTGAATTCCTTGGTTACAGTCAGGGTGTCCCACAGGGCTCTGTCTTAGGCCCTTACTTGTTTAAATTGTATCTTTCAGACCTAACTATTTCATCTGAGGTGTTCTACAGTCCATACGAAGATGACCTGAAATTGGGTAAACTGATTACAAGTGTTACAGATAAGGCATGTCTGCAAAATAACTTGACTAAATGGACCATTTGGGCACAGGAAATAATATGCTGATAAATACATCCAAAACTAAGCATATGAGATTTAGGAGACATAAACTGAAAGGTGAATATTTAATACAGCACACAGTGATTGTAACTGTAGACTCATTTAAAGATCTGGGTATATGGATAGATTCAGCTATGAGTTTTTCTAATCATATCAGTCAATTGGTTAATGATAGTTATAGAACTATAGGTTGTATAAAAAGATTTGTAAGCCTAGGAAATTAAAAATAATGAAGTCATTGTTTGTTAGTTACATTAGACCCAAACTGGAGTATGGAATAACAATATGGAAACCCTAAAAGAAGACAAGCATGAGTAAACTGTTAAGAGTACAGTAGACATATACCAAGGGCATCCATGACTGTGAAAATCTAAGTTATTATGAAAGACTAAAATATCTGAACTTGTACAGTGTCCCTTACAGATATTTAACAGGACATCTTATTCAGGTATGTAGGGCATTTAGGGACAGCTACCTCTGGGAATGTTTGGGGTTATCAAAAAGTACTAGAGAATCATCAGATAACCTATGTAGAAGATTCTATAGGAATGAGAGGTGTACTAATTGGTTCTCTGATAGAGTAGCTGATGAATGGAACAGACTATCAAATTACATTAAAGCGACCACTAGTTTAGATATTTTTAAGAACAGCCTGGACACTTATTATGGGAACAAGTGTTTTGGCATATTGGCAAGCTAGAAGGGCATTTATGCCTGTGCTTGAAATATTTGTATGTATATATGTATGTATTAAATATCAGGCGTAGCAACGAGCACATCTGTTGCTAACAGCTACGCCAATCTTGTGATGTCTAGATAGGAAGAACTCTATATATAATTATTCTGGTGGAGAAATTAGATATTTGAAGGCGTTAAGTTTTATAAATGTTTTGTTAACACTTTTTTAGTATGGCTGGGGAATATTAAATCTTTAGAAATGTTTGTGGACCATTTACGAAAATCTGCTGAATTTCTTCAGTTTAATTTAAACTATTCTAGTAGCTGTATTAATGTTTTGGATATTAATGTAACTAGCATAGATGGTGAGTTTCAGACCTCTATTCATAGAAAGAATGTTCAGGCCACAAGATATGTACACAGTACTAGTATGCACCCCAGGCATGTTCATAATAATGTTGTCAGAAGCCAGTTTTTGAGAGCAGGTAGGCTGAATACCACCAAAAGTGGTTTTGTTCCTGAACTTAACACTATGACTAATGATTTTTATATCAGAGGCTATAATAAAACCATGATTAGCATGGCGATGGATAGGTTGGAAAGCAAAACAAGAAGGATGCTTCTTGCTTATCAAATGATTTATAAAAATTAGTGTATACCAAGACCATATATTTCCCGTTCTGAAGAAGTTATGGGCCTCCTCGAAATTGATTACATGTATAGGTCTGCAATTGTAGGACTGGATATATATCTGCTGACCTCACAATACCCAAATGTAGTGAAAGTTTTGAAACATGTGGAGAATAAGTCTAAGATGACTTTCCTGCTTAGTTTAGCAGAAGCAGATCAGTGTCAAGTGGGAATAGAAATCAAAACAGAAGTAGATAATTAGGCACTATCTGAATGTGCCAAAAAACAAAAGAAAGAATATAAGGTGAAGGATCGGATAAGAAGGCAAGAAATATGGAAATGCATAAATATAGCTACAAGTATAAAAAACTCTTGGAACAAACTCATGTTCATCAGGATCAAATGCAGGAATGGTTAAGGAGAGGCAAAGTCCAAACAAAAGATGAAAAGCTAATATTGGCGGCCCAATATAGTGCACTAAGTACACGTTGATTTACAAAGTTCATTGTACATGTGGGAGAAACAAACAAATGTAGATTTTGTAAAACAGAATTGGAAACAGTTGCACATCTTGTTGCTGGTTGTGATATACTAATGGCAGAAGGACTGTCTACTGAAAGGCATAATAATGTGGCAAGACTGTTGCATTGGAGATTGTGCAAACATTATAATATTAAAGTAGCTGAAAAACACTGGAATTATGAGCCAGAAAGCATTATAGAAAATGATGAAGTTTATATCACATGTGATCACCCATTACCAACAGTTCCAAAATAGATGTGAGAAAATCAGATATAGTGGTCCATGAAAAGAAGACAAAAGTAGCATTGATCATTGAAATTGCTACACCAAAGTCACTACAGTGTGTTACATACAGAGAGATGTAGAGTCATAAATTATCAAGATTTGCGAACTGAAATGAGAGCAGTGTGGAAGAAGGATACCCAGACAGTTCCAATAGTAGTAGGAGCAATGGGTCTTATACAAAGAATTTACAATCATACTTAGATTTGTTACCAGTATATGTAACTCCATATGAATTGCAGAGAGAATCATTACTGAGCACATTGTGGGGACTGTGAAGAGCACTTCTGGCTAATATCAAAGAGTGAAACAACACTAATTTCATGAACTTTAATCATACTTTGACTTAGGAATCCATGGGACCAGACAACATCCCAAGCTGCATTTTACATGGACTTCAGAACAAACTGTCTCCCCACCTAAGCACCATGTTCAATCATAGCCTCACATCAGGCTTTGTGCCCACTGAATGGTGCACAGCAACAGTTATCCCACTCCACAAATGGGGAGCCACCACTGATCCCAGGAACTATCGCCCTATTAGCCTGATGAGCCTGGTCTGTAAGGCCATGGAAGGTATCAACAAAGACATTGGTAACCTCCGAACTCTGGACCCCACCCAGTTTGGGTTTGTGAAAGGCAGATCATGCATCCTGACTGATCGACTTCTTTGAGGCCGTCACCAAAGCCGTAGATCAGGGTAAGGTGGTTCACACAGCCTATCTTGACCTCACCAAGGCTTTCGACACCATCCCCTATTCTGGAATTATAGCTAAACTCACTAAACTAGGTATAAATCCCTACGTCACCGATGGGTTGCCAACTGGCTCACTGACAGAACCCACACTGTAAAAGTTGCAGACTCCAAATCTGACTTCAAACCAGTGGCAAGTGGAGTACCACAGGGTTCAGTCTTAGGACCTCTCCTGTTTGGTATCTACTTCTCTGAAGTACAGACTAATTCAGAAGGCCTTTGGCTAACGAAGTTCACAGATGACTCCAAACTAGGAGCCATAGTCAAGTCCCCAAATGATGGGGATATCCTACAGAAGGTCCTCACTGAGACAGATGCCTGGTGTCTGAGCCATGGCCTCAAGTTCAGTGCCAAAAAATGCATTGTCATCCCCTTTGGTAAAAATTCTGTACCCATGAACTACCACATAGGCGGCAGTCTACTTAATGCTGAATGTGTGATAAGAGACCTTGGGACCCAGGTGGACAGTAGTCTCTCCTTTGATAATCACATCCCCACAGTAGTCAGAAAATCCCTCTATGCAGCACACCTCATCACAAAAGGGTTCTCATCCAGGAAAAAAGAGGTCATTGTTCTGCTCTACTCGACATTCATTAGACCCATTATAGACTACAACACCCCTTTTGGAATGTACCTCACAAGACATCTGCAGCAGCTGGAAAGGCCACAGAAGTACCTCACAAAGAGGATTACTGGCGTCAAATAGGTGCCCTACACTGACTGTCTCAAAAAACTCCAGCTTTACTCCGTAGCATATCGCCTACTCCGAGGTGATCTCTGCCTAACATATAAAGCTATGTCAAACCCAGAGATGTTGGACATGCTACACCTAAAGAAATCCCAATCCTTCCAAGCTACACGCTGTAGAGACCTAAACCTTGTCACCACAATAAACAGGACATGCTGGGGGGATAGATTCCTGTCCCAGAGACTTCCCATACTCTGGAACAAGCTACCCATCTATGTCAAGCAAAGTTCCTCATTAGCACTCTTTAAGAAAAATGAGTGGATGGGAAATAGGAAATACACCCTGGGGATCACTTCTGTGGCTCTGCTCAACAGGGGCACAGGAAAATAACTTTCTTGGGTGGCGTAAGCCAGGAAACCTTGTTGGGTAGGCTTACTTAGGCCCTTGGGCCAATAGCCTAGTACCTACCTATAAACCTATGAATTTGGTTCATTCCAGTCATGGTATTAAATACCCAAAAGACTTGAGAAATTAAAAAAGAGAAACAATTTAATTTGTGTCCATCCTTTCCAATCAAGCTCCTTTTGGTTTTATAAGAGGCTAAACATCTCTTTGTCACTTAATTGTTGAAATGTTTGGAGACATATGAACATTATTGTGATACAAATACATTATATAAACATAATATTCAGGGTCTGTATAGAAGCATTGTGTCAAATGTCAATAAATTTGTGCTGTCCATCATAGAAGATTTAAGATGAAAATTTTCATTAGCTTATATGTATCATTGTTTTGGAATTATTAATGCAAATATAAAACGCCATATTTGATACTTACAGGCATCAGAAGGATGTTAAGTACACAAACACCTGCAGGTGTCAGTAGGCTGTAAAGAGTTAAAGCACATGTTTTACAAGTAGTCTGAAAAATAGTTCATGGAGGATAAGTTGAGACTATACTGAGTGAGTTTCTTGATGAGAACAAAATGTTCTACATGTTCAAATGGCATGGAGAGTTCGATGAAAAATGACCATTGTAATGTTCTCTGTGTTCATTGCCCTCTGCAGAGGTAAATTGATGTCATTTTCTGAACAAAAGCTATGCTGATGACTTGTGAGTAAACCACAGGCCTTAGTGCTCTCCCACAGTTGTGAGACTGATGTTTCTGTAAGATTTTAACTAGAGGACGCAGTGGGTCATTTGTTTGAATGGAGTTGGGGTTCATATTGGGTCCTTACGTATGAATCAAAATAGTTTTTGCAATTTTCTAAATGTCAAGGAACATACCAGAGGAGAAGGAAGTATTGAAAATGTGCCATAACCAAGGTGACAATGAAGTGCCACATACCCTGATAAATGTAGGAAAAGTGCATCAATGTTAGTTTTCCACAGCTGGGAGGGTATGAGTCTTGTCTTTATGGCATTTTAGACATTGATCCAAAATAATATCAAAACTCAAAATAGCATATATTTATCCATATGAGTGACATTGTATGTTACTAGAAATATGCCAACACAATCCAAAATAAATAAATAAAATACAACAAAATAAAATGTTCCCCTGATGATAAGGGTAAAATTGTCTAACTTCATTGTAATGTTGCTTCTAAATCTGTGTATCTGGAAGCACAGTCTAAGAGCATTGTGTATCTGTATGTTTTTAATACATTTTCAGAATTCAATTGATCCACTGTGTTTTATATATCTATATCTATATCTATATCTATCTATCTATCTATATATATATATATATGTGTGTGTGTGTGTGTGTGTGTGTATATATATATATATATATATATATATATATATATATATATATGGGGATGCACAAGCCACTGCATTTCTTTGTGCCAGACCTAAGCCTGGATAAATGGGGAGGTTTGCATCAGGAAGGGCATCTGGCATAAAATTTTGCCAAATCATACATGCGGACAGCAGTACAGATATACATACTGGATTGGTCGAGGCCCGGGTTAACAACGACCGCCACCAGTACTGTTGGCCAACAGGGTGCTGGCGGAAATTGGCCTACTGTTGGCTGAAGGAGGAGAAGAGGGAGAAGGCATGCCCGAAGGCAGGTAAAGGCTAGGACTGTGATAGTGAAGGTCGGAACTTTGAATGTTGGCAGTATGACTGGTATAGGGAGAGAGCTAGCTGATATGATGAACCGAAGGAAGGTTGGTATATTGTGTGTGCAAGAGACCAGATGGAAGGGGGGGGCGGCTAGGTGTAAGGAAGGTTGGTATATTGTGTGTGCAAGAGACCAGATGGAAGGGGGGGGCGGCTAGGTGTATCGGAGGTCGGTTCAAATTGTTTTATCATGGTGTGGATGGGAGGAGAAATGGCATAGGGGTTATCCTGAAGGAACAGTATGCTAAGAGTGTTTTGGAGGTGAAAAGAGTGTCAGCTAGAGTGATGTTTATGAAGCTGGAAATTGATGGTGTAATGATGAATGTTGTTAGTGCATATGCTCCACAAGTTGGGTGTGCGATGGATGAGAAAGAAAAATTTTGGAGTGAGTTGGATGAAGTGATGATGACTGTACCCAAGGGTGAGAGACTGGTGATTGGAGCAGATTTCAATGGGCATGTTGGTGAAGGGAACAGAGGGGATGAGGAAGTGATGGGTAGGTATAGTGTTAAGCAAAGGAATGCAGAAGGTCAGATGGTAGTGCATTTTGCAAAAAGGATGGACATGGCTGTGGTGAATACATATTTTAACAAGAGGGAGGAGCATAGGGTGACATATAAGAGTGGAGGAAGATGCACACAGGTGGATTATATCTTATGTAGAAGGGCCAGTCTGAAGGAGATTGGAAACTGTAAAGTGGTGGCAGGGGAAAGTGTAGTTAAGCAGCACAGAATGGTGGTCTGTAGGATGACATTGGTGATCAAGAAGAGGAGGATGAGTGTGAGGGCAGCACCAAGGATCAAATGGTGGAAACTGAAAAAGGGTAATTGTGAGGTGGAGTTCAGGGAAGATTTAAGACAGGCACTGGGTGGCAGTGAAGAGTTACCGAATAGCTGGGTAACTACAGCAGAGTTAGTAAGAGAGATGGCTAGAAAGGTGCTTGGTGTGACATCTGGAAAGAGGAAGGAGGACAAGGAGACCTGGTGGTGGAATGAAGAAGTACAGGAGAGTATACAGAGAAAGAGGATGGTGAAGAAGAAGTGGGATTGTCAGAGAGATGAAGAAAGTAGACAGGATTATAAGGAGATGAGGTGCATGGCAAAGAGAGAGGTGGCGAAGGCTAAGGATAAGGCATATGGAGAGTTGTATGAAAGGTTGGACACTAAAGAGGGAGAAAAGGACCTGTACCGATTGGCTAGACAGAGGAACTGAGCTAGTAAACATGTGCAGCAGGTAAGGGTGATAAAGGATAATGAGGGAAACATACTCACAAGTGAGGAGAGTGTGTTGAGCAGATGGAAAGAGTACTTTGAGGGGCTGATGAATGAAGAGAATGAGAGGGAGAGAAGGTTGGATGATGTAGGGATAGTGAATCATGAAGTGCAATGGATTAGCAAGGAGGAAGTAAGGACAGCTATGAAGAGGATGAAGAATGGAAAGGCTGTTGGTCCAAATGACATACCTGTAGAAGATGAAGGTGTTCAGGTGAAATGGCAGTGGAGTTTTTAACTAGATTCTTTAATGAAAACTTGGAAAGTAAAAGGATGCCT
The DNA here is from genome assembly GCF_019279795.1 of Protopterus annectens. NCBI lineage: Eukaryota > Metazoa > Chordata > Ceratodontiformes > Protopteridae > Protopterus > Protopterus annectens. Next base: position 212,428,287 of record NC_056732.1, on the reverse strand, counting down.
GAGGAATGGAGAAAACATGTTTTGGTACTGATTTTTAAGAATAAGGGTGATGTGCAGAGCTGTAGTAACTACAGAGGGATTAAAATGATCAGTCACAGCATGAAGTTATGGGAAAGAGTAGTGGAAGCTAGGTTCAGAAGGGAGGTGATGATTAGTGATCAACAGTATGGTTTCATGCCAGGAAAGAGCACTACAGATGCAATGTTTGCTATGAGAGTGTTGATGGAGAAGTACAGAGAAGGCTAGAAGGAGTTGCATTGTGTCTTTGTGGACTTAGAGAAAGCATATGACAGGGTGCCTAGAGAGTTGTGGTATTGTATGAGGAAGTCGGGAGTGTCAGAGAAGTATGTAAGAGTGGTACAGGATATGTACGAGGGTAGTGTGACAGCAGTGAGGTCTGCGGTGGGAGTGACGGATGCATTTAAGGTAGTGGTGGGATTACATCAAGGATCAGCTCTGAGCCCTTTCTTATTTGCAATGGTGATGGACAGGTTGACAGATGAGATCAGACAGGAGTTCCCATGGACTATGATGTTTGCAGATGACATTGTGATCTGTAGTGAGAGTAGGGAACAGGTGGAGGAGACCCTGGAGAGGTGGAGATATGCTCTAGAGAGAAAAGGAATGAAGGTCAGCAGGACTAAGACAGAATATGTGTGTGTGAATGAGAGGGAGGATAGAGGAGTGGTGAGGATGTAGGGAGTAGAGGTGGCGAAGGTGGATGAGTTTAAATACTTGAGAACAACAGTTCAGAGTAATGGTGAGTGTGGAAGAGAGGTGAAGAAGAGAGTACAGGCAGGATGGAGTGGGTGGAGAAGAGTGTCAGGAGTGATTTGTGACAGACGAGTACCAGTAAGAGTGAAAGGGAAGGTCTACAAATGGGTAGTGAGACCAGCTATGTTATATGGGTTGGAGACAGTGGCATTGACAAAAAGGCAGGAGTCAGAGCTTGACGTGGCAGAGATGAAGATTTTAAGATTTGCACTGGGTGTGATGAGGATGGACAGGATTAGGAATAAGTATATTAGAGGGTCAGCCCAGGTTGGAAGGTTTGGAGACAAAGGTAGAGAGGCAAGATTACGTTGGTTAGGACATGTGCTGAGGAGGGATGCAGAGTATATTGGGAAAAAGATGCTAAGGATGAAGCTGCCAGGTAACAGGAAAAGAGGAAGGCCTAAGATAAGGTTTATGGATGTGGTGAGAGAGGACGTGCAGGTGGTTGGTGTGACAGAGGAAGATGCAGAGGACATGAAGAAATGGAAACAGTTGATCTGCTTTGGCGACCCCTAACGGGAACAGCCGAAAGAAGAAGAAGGTATATATATATATATATATATATATATATATATATATATATATATATATATATATATAAAACCTCTTGCTGTGAGGCGGCAACACTAACCGCTGCATTCACCGTGGCCGCCTTATGTGTACATTTTTATCTTATATATATATATATATATATATATATATATATATATATATACACACACATATGCAGCAGTTGCAGTCCAATACTGGTCTTACAGTGTGCAAATATGGAAAATTCCACTCAAGTTATAATAAGGATGAGTATCTGACTTTTGATTAAGGTGATGTACAATATAATTCCAGAAGAGTCAGTCTAAGTGGAGTATGTGATTTATGTCCAAATATATTTATTTCAAAATTTTACTATGAAACGTTTGACAGTGTTTGGGTGATTGTCTTCTGTATGGGTGCTATTACCTTTGTCAATATAATTCCAGTGGCGCACAACAAAATTCTAGTGCCACACATTCGATCTGTACTGATTGATGAATTGTATATGCCTGATCCCCTCAGCAGGAATCAGGGTAGCACCTAAAAGTGAGTTTTAAAGGGTTAGTTTAATGTAAAGTTTTGTGATAACTTGTGAGTTGATGATTTCTGCCTTTTATGAATGATGATACTATATATATATATATATATATATATATATATATACTGATGATATAATACTTGCATCACACCATCAATCTCACATAGAGCCATTAAACCAGCACCGGCAAAAAACACGAAAACATACTTGGAGGCTTTAAATAAAAATCTGCAAAAGCAACAGAGACCTCCAAAGCAGACATCCAAGCAACCTCCACTCCCCAACACAAATCATGAAACACATACTTCACAAAACCAGTGTGCCATGCAATCACAGCCCTTAAGGCAAAATAACATACCCAACATACTAGTAATAGGTGACTCTATAGTCAGGCACACTGACGTCCCACTCACTAGGCTGAATAAGCAGAAGGTAATTGTTAGCTGCCTATCAGATGCCAGGATCCGCCACATAACACAAGCACTCAGGTCACTCCAGAACAAGTACAAATACGACTCTGTCATTGTCCATGTTGGTGTGAATGACCTGAGCTGTACCTCCCTGGACTACATGAAAAGAGACATGGAAGAGCTCTCTGATCTTGTAGCCCAGGCCGGTATGACCCTGACCCTGAGTAGCATCCTGCCCTCACCAAGAATGATACCACAGTATAAAGAAAAAGTTATCAATTTCAACAATTGGCTAAGTTTCTGTTGTCATTCAATGGGGATCCAATGTCTGTCCACATGGGATGACATGCTCGACAAGCCATGCTGCTTCGCTAGAGACAGCTTGCACCTGTCACCCTTAGGCTTTTGAATACTAACCAAGGCTCTTGCCATCCCCATAGTGCCTTTTTTAGGCAAGGCTCAAAAGACAAACCCATCGCCATAAATAGCACGAGTAACAAAAAACTGAGGGTAATGCTACTCAGTGCCAGAAGTCTAAACCTCAAAATGCACGCACAGAAACCTGGTTTAAGGCTCCAGAGAGCACCCCAGCACTACCAGGCTACAACTCATACCATACATTTCGGCCACAGAACTCGGACCGAAATACAAAAGGTGGGGGCATATCCATATTCATCAAGGATACCCACACCTCCAGGTTAGTGGCACAACATGATGATTCAGAGATCATCCACGTGCAACTAACAATGGGCAAAACTGCAATTCAAATTGTAGCTTGCTACAGATCACCAACCATGTACCAGGACCCCCATTTCGCATTTCTGGAAACACTGGGAAATATAAAGGTCCTACCAAAAACCCTAATATTGGGTGATTTCAATTACCCACACATTAATTGGGAGAACTACTCAAGTACTAACTCCCTTTCCCAACATTTCCTAGAATTTATAAACTCAAACACCCTGGATCAACTGGTCAACACTCCCACTAGAGGTGACAACATATTGGACTTGGTCATCACCAACATGGGTGACCGGTGCTCCACACCAGAGGTCAACCCCTCACTGGTTAGATCTGACCATAAACAAATCACTTTGGATATCCACATTCCACCCCCACCCCTGGACAAGGAAACCACCATGAAAAAACTTTTCAAAAACAAACTTCATGTTACTTAAGACCGAGGTGGAAAGTTTCAAAGCCCCCATGCTAAAGGATAACATTGTCCAAGCTGCAAAATCCTTTACTAATGCATTCTATGGGCACCTACAAGAATGCATGGACCGTGCTATCCCAAGCAAAACCAAGACTCACTCCTTCAAGAAAAGGATTCCAGTCTGGTGGACTCCTGCCGTAAATAAGCTATAAAATAGAAGGAGGAGACTAGTACAGAAAAGAGTAAAATCCCAAGAAGGGAAGACATCCCTGATCAGTATCAGCAAGAAATTACGATCCCTCATAAAATCATCCATGGCGAGTTTCAAAAGAAAAATTGCCAAGGACTCCAAGGATAACCACAAGGCATTCTTTAGCTATGTCAAGAATCTAAGTGGCAATGTTCAGATCTGTTCGGAGTTAGTGCAGAATGGTACAAAATACACTGAACTGACTGATATTGCCAACATCCTGGCAGACAGGTTCAGAGCAAACTTCACCCCCCTCTCACCCCCAAAAGGGCCCATAACCATACCAGAAGAATATAGAGCTCCTGAAATCACAGACACTCAGGCTAAAACAGCTCTCTCCAAAGCCAAAAACACAACATCAATGGGACTGGACAGTGTCCCAGACTGCGTCCTGCTTGAACTCAAAGATGAACTAACCCCTCAGCTAAACACACTGTTCAAACTCAGCCTCTCCACAGGTTACATACCCATAGAGTGGCACACAGCAACGGTTATTCCGCTCCAGAAAGATGGAGCCACAACAGACCCCAGGAACTATTGCCCTATAAGCCTGACTAGCTTGGTCTGCAAAGCTATGGAGCGCATCATCATGGAACTCATTAACAGAGACATTGGGAACCTCCAGACACTGGACCCTACACAGTTCGGCTTTGTTAAGGGGAGATCATGCCTCCTAAACTTGGTGGACTTCTTTGAGACAGTTACCAAGGCTATAGACAAGGGAAAGGTGGTGCACACAGCCTACCTAGACCTTGCAAAGGCCTTTGACACCATTCCCCATTCTGGTATTATAGACAAGCACACCAGCCTGAACATAAACCCCTATGTCGCAAGATGGGTTGCCAACTGGCTCATGGACAGAACCCACATGGTAAGAGTTGTGGGAGCTAGGTCTGACTCTAAACCGGTTGCAAGTAGCATTCCCCAGGGCTCAGTCCTAGGACCCCTCCTGTTCGGCAAATACTTCTCAGAGGTACAGGCAAGCACAGGAGGACTATGGCTGACCAAGTTTGCAGACGACTGCAAACTAGGGGCTATAATTGACTCACCAGCTGACAGAGACATCCTCCAAAAGGGTCTCACTGAAACGGACATCTGGTGTCAAAATCATTGCCTCAAGCTAAATGCCAAAAAGTGCATAGTCATCCCCTTTGGAAAAAACAAAGTACTCACAAACTACCACATAGGTGGTAGTCCCCTAACTATGGAAGACGTAATAAGGGATCTGGGGACCCAAGTAGATAGTAAACTCTCCTTTGATAATCACATTGCCAAAGTGGTTAGAAAATCCTTCTACATGGCACACCTTATCACAAAAGGGTTCGCATCCAGATCAAAAGAGGTCATTGTGCCCCTCTACTCATCGCTCATCAGACCCATCATAGAGTACAGCGCCCCATTTGGGATGTATTTTACAAGACACCTGCAACAGCTGGAAAGACCACAGAAGTACCTCACCAAGAGGATCACTGGCCTCAAACAGATGCCCTATGCAGCTTGACTGAAGAAACTCCAGCTGTACTCGGTTGCATACCACCTACTCAGAGGTGATCTCTGCCTGACATACAAGGCCATGTCCAACTCAGAACTGATCAACATGCTCCACCTAAAGAAAAGCTTATCCTCTCGAGCCACACACTCTAGGGATCTAAACCTCACCACAACAATAAATAGGACGTGCTGGAGGGATAGATTACTGTTACAGAGACTTCCCATGCTTTGGAACAAGATTCCAATCTACATTAGGCAGAGCTCCTCACTAACACTCTTCAAGAGAAACCTTGATGAGTGGATGGGAAACAGAAAGTTTACCCTGGGGATCACTTCAGTGGCTCCGCTGGACAGAGGCACAGGGAACTAATCTAAGGGGGGCAGCGAAAGCCAACACATTCTGGCTAGGCTTATAAATGCCTTCGGGCAGATAGCCTAGTACCTACCTATGAACCTATGATCGAATTGTCTTCTACATGCATACAATAATAAACAGTTAAACAGGTCTTACAGTCAGTATGGCAGTCTGCTGAAATCTGTAATACTTGGTTTAAACAAGCATAGGTGTACAATCCAGTGTGCATCCAGAACATATCTTTATAGGTTCATAGCAGGTTACTAGGTGAATGGCCTTAGAGCCCTTACAGGCCTAGCCATATTTATCATGGGTTGCCCCAATTGTTGGTAGTAAGGTTTGCAGTTTGCAGAGGTAAGGGGCTATGGTAGTTAATACCAACCTCCTCTCTCCAGGAAGGACAAGAGCACCACCCCAGAAGTTAATTTGTGGTCATCCATCCATTGATCTAGGTTGCATTTGAAGATGGTCAGGGAGGGACACTGTTTCAAATGAATTGGAAGCTTGTTCCAGAGAAGTGGCAGTCTCTGGGTGATGTATCTATCTGTCCAGCATGATCTGCTCGTGTCACAGGCTAAGTTAAGATTTTTGGAGTGAGTGAACCTTCTGCATTTTGATTTATGAATGTGTAGCATTTCTGTCAGGGCTGGGTCAGAGACTTCCATATAAACCAGGCACATGCCACCCCTTAACAACCTGTTGGAGACAGAATACAGTGACAGGGCTTTCAGTCTTTGTGCTTAAGACTTGTTTTGTGTACCCTGTAATTTCTTGGTAAGAAACCTCTGTGGTCTCTCCAATTGTTGTGGTTGTCTGGTGAGGTACATGCAAAAGGGAGAATTGTACTCAATTACTGGTCTGATGAGGTCCGAGTGTAATGGAATTATAACATCCTTAGATCTAGATGCAATGCCTTTACTTATAAGGTGTACTGCATAGAAGGATTTCCTTACTACTGTGGATAAATGGTGGTCAAAGTTCATACTGCTATCAACCTGAGTACCCAGATCATGTACCACTGGGTCTACACTTAGGGGGTGCTGTCTATAATGTTATTAGCAGGGATGTCAGCTTTTCCAAAGGGAATAATAATGCATTTTTTGTATTTATCTTTAATCTGTGAATTTGACACCAATCATTTGTCTGCATTAACCCTGTCTACAGTATATTAACATTGTTGGGGGGAGTCAGTGATTGCTGCCAGTTTGTAATCATCAATGAACCTGGTCAGCCACAAGCTGTCTGGACTTCTGATAAATAAATTTCAAACAGTAAGGGCCCAGCACAGAACCCTGTGGTATGCCACTGGAGACTGGTATTTTGCTAGAGATAAAGTCTTCCACTTTGATAGTATGTATCCTGTCGGTGAGTCATTTGGCTACCCATCTGGTAATGTAGGGATTAATTCCCATTTGTTAGAGTTTGTTTATAATCACTGAGTGGGGGATTGTATCAAAGACTTGGCTAGGTCATACTAGGTGGCATGCACTGTCTTTCCCTTGTCTAGGGACTTGGTGACTTTCTCCAGGATGGCTTGTTTTTTCAGCAAGACCTGGTTTTAATCCAGTTAGGTACAGCCCATTCCATACAGTTGCTTAAGTGGTTATACAGAGTTTTGGTGTACACCTTTACATAGGAGTCTATTTTATCTGGATTCAAAGGGGCTTTGAAACTTCTTATACTACCAGTTAGTAGGAGCTAATTTGCCTTAGAAAATTTCTTAAGCATTTTTGAGCTTGTCGGGGTATCTGGTGTTATAGCTACATTGAATGAGACTAATTTATGGTCTGTTCTTACCAGGGAGGACATCACATGGGGGGGGGTGCAATGCTCTGCCATGTTAGTGAGTTTTATGTCCAGGAAATTTCAGTTTCTTGTGGATCTGCTGATTAGTTGTTCAAGCGTATTTTGCATTGACAAATTCCAAGAACCTCTGAGCCAACATGTTTGTGTTCATGTATGTTTCCCAGTCTTAAAGTCACACATGAGTAAGGTGTTGGGCTGTATGACAAGTGACTCCAGCAAGCTCAGGTATGCTGTATGCTTTTCCTGTTTCATGGTGGGGGACCTATACCTAGCTATGATGTGGTAGGGGTCTTTGCCTTTAGTTAATTGGACATGGAGTTGCTCAAGAGAGTGATATTGTTTGACCAGTCTCAAGGTGTACTTATCCTTAATGAAGGTGGATACACCTCCTCCTTTTGGTCACTAATGCTCAGTTTGTAGTCTGAACGTATGGAAGGCATTGTAGCCTTGTACAGCTGGGGTGCTTTCCGCACCTTTGAACCATGTCTCAGTGACTGCATAGATGTCAGCATCTTCCAAATTGAGGAGTGCTTCCAAGGAGTGCAGTTTCTAGTTAAGCAGCAGTACCTTGAGTTTATCTAGAGAGGATGTTGGGAGGTTGGTTATTTTGTCACTGCCTAAAAAAGGCACGATCAGGGTGGCTAATGCCTTTCCCAATACCCAAGCGCCTAGAGGAGACAGGTGCAGACAATCTCTGGTAACGCAGTATGGCCTGTCAACCATGTCTTCCCAGACTGACAGCTATTGGATCCCCTTAGACTGACACCAAAAGCTAAGGCAGTTGTTAAAGTCTGTCATTTTTTGTTTGTATTGAGGCATGACTGTGACACATAATGTGAATGCTCAGTCATGTCTCTCTTCATATAGTCCAGTGAGGTACATTCCAAGTCATTCACCTCCACATGGATTATGATGGAGTCATACCGGTACTTGTGGTAGAGTGACTTGAGTGCTTGAGTGACTTGAAGGATCCTGGCACCTAACAGGCCACTAACCATAACCTTCTCCTTATTCAACCTGGTGAGGGAACATCTGTGTGTCTCACAATGGATTCACCTATGACCAATACATTAGGTTTTTGTGGTGTTATGTCTTATGGGCTTATTTGTTGAGACACATGTGTGTGTGTGTGTGTGTGTGTGTGTGTGTGTGTGTGTGTGTGTGTGTGTGTGTGTATGTCTGTGTTATTATGTGTTGTGGTTAATTTTTGCATTGATTTGTGTGTACGTGGTTTCCATTTGGGAGGTGTCATGTCCTTATTTAGTGTGGGAAGCATGTATGTGTGTGCTGACAAACAGTTTAGGATTCAGTTTGTCCCTATGTGAGAGTCTTGCCTCCAATTTTATAGTGCAACTACATCGCTCACGTAAAGTATTTGTTTCAGGAGTAAGTGGTTGTCAGTATACATAAGATGACTGCTACATTGCCTCATGATGCCCATGTCTATTAGGCTGGCAAGAGAGATGATGGAAAACCACCTGTCCATGACAGCAGACTCTTAGAGTATGTTTTATTAGGGAATGGAATGGGTTAATTTGACAGGATTGTGCTGGCAGCACCTAGACTACAAGAGGGACTTGTACTTTGTGTAAGCTAAGGTTGATCAATAAGGCAATGCTGCTCAGTGTGCAAGCAGAAAAGCTTGGAAGGGTAAAGTCACAGTATGTAAGAGAAGTGCAAAAAGATACTTAGAGCCCTTTTGTGTGCTTTTCAACTCAGATAGACCAGGTAAACACCTACTGCCACTAGATGAATAATTCCAGTCCTACTAATGTAAAAAAAAAAACACAGTAAAGGAGTGTCTAGAGTAAAATGCTACCACAAACAAACTTAAAGATATGGATACAGCAGTACACAGCTTACACAAGTGTGATTATTTAATAAAAGTCTTTGCTTTGTATATGTACCGAAGAGCCACTCAACTGTACAGAATTTATAAAGGCACTAAAAACAAGACAAGATAATTAATAAGCCCTTCAGCCAATAAAACTACATGCAGAAATCTCAAGTGTTTTCCCAACCTAAACAGACCAGGCTATCTACCAGTGCACTACATGGAAAATCAAATGGCCAATTGCTAGAGTGTATAAATACACTACTTTATCCATCAGCTAGCTCGATAATGAGGTCAGAGCAAGTAAATCAGTAGAGCAAACATTGAGAGGCAAAATGTACTTTTCAATATAAGCAGACAGAAAGGCAAATAATTCAAGACATCAGCAACCGTGTAGAAAGGGAAGAGCTTATTAAGCTCGGTTTACAGTAGGGATGGGAAGGTTAAAATCACCAGGTTTAAAAATCAGATCAATGATGGGGAGTTTGGGTGGGAAAAACCAGCAGGGAATCACCAGCATTGTGCTTTAGTTTATGCAGGCTTGAAATCTTTTTCAGAAAAAGACCATTCACTGTGTATTTAAGTATCACTCAAGCAATTTAACCAATAAAAAAAAAAAACGTGAAATGTTCAACCTATCCAACTTAAGTGCCTATTTCTCACAGAGGACAAAATCAGCAGGCCAAGCAGATGCCTTTAAGCAGAAAACAAAATGGAGTAGGTAAAACAGAAAGCAGCTCTATCTATTATATATACCAATTATGAGATCAAACGACAGTGCGGAAAAGGCAAATACCCCAATCCCCACTGAATCTTGATCATACACAGACAAAAAAGCTGAATGTCTAAACAGCTAATTTTCAATCACATATATCAATGTTTTTCATTTCGATGAAGAGAACTTTTGACCAATTGTATACATTCCATATCAATCTATTAATCTATATGTTTGTATAGAGAGAAAGAGAAATTATGTTTCAATCTACTGAAGTTTGATAGTAACATAATACAACAAACTACACCACTGACCAATTTAACCAAATTTTCAGCATGTGAAAATTATGCCTAGTGATTAAACATATAACACCTGTACATATATAATATATATATATATATATATATATATATAGATATGTATGTGCATGGGTGTATGTATTATATATATATATATATATATATATATATATATATATATATATGTAGATATAAAACACATACACATATACATACATTTATATATATATATATATATATATATATATATATATATATATATATGTATGTGTATATGTATTTTATATTAATTTTATATATATATATATATATATATATGTATATATATATATATATATATATATATATATACACACACACACATATATATATATATATATATACATATGAGGTTTATGTAACATAAATTACAAGTTTTAATGTATTTTGCTCTAAATGTGTTCATAGTTAAGATTAAAATGGGAAAATAGGGTAAAATAATTATTTATGATATGAAGTATAATTGTGATAGGGCAGTGCTACAAAGAATAATTCTGCAAGGACAGATGTCTCATGAAACAGGGAATGAAAAGTACACTAGGACAAGGTCTGTGCACTGAATGGGGGTGCTTCTTTTTTTCCAAGGTATATCACTGTTAGAGTTTATCATATTAAGTAAGAGGTAGTGCACAGGTGGTGTGGGAGGCTTTGCAAACTACATATAATGAATAGTTAAATGGGAATTAGTGAAGACCATTTTGTAATGTTTGCATCTTGAAAATATTGTTCTGGAGTGTGCCTGAAAAGGGCTTGTGTATCAGTGTGCTTACTTTGTCAACAAATATATAAATAAAACAGTCCCACACCTGCTATCATACCTTCAATGCTAGAAAATCATTATTTAGATTTGACACTGAATTTTAGCTGAAACAAATGATCACAGTAAAACTCTGCTACAGGGTTTTGAGTGAAATACCTGTGGCACATCATTATAATTGTTACATTATGCACACCTGCATAAGAGACATCTTCATAAAGGGAACATAACAGAGATTCTAAGGCCCGGCCTTCCAAAAGCCATGACACTGATTCCTCAACACATGTACAAGACTCTTCTTAGAACAAATGATTTTGTGCACCTTTAATATCATGTCCAGAGAACTAGATTAACTGCTCCGGTTTCCTCCCACATCCCAAAGATATGCTGTAGGTGGATTGGACACTCTAAATTGGCCGTAGGCGTGAGTGCGTGAGTGTTTGTGCCTCCTGTGGAAGGTTGGGCGCCAGGCTGGCAAGTCAACACCGTAAAACTCCACTGCCAGTCATGAGCGGACAGGTGATCCACTGTGGCAACCCCTAACTGGGAAAAGCCGAAAGGAGAAGAAGATTCTAAGATGGCAAGCACTTAGGAAGGCAAGGGCAGATCTGGCTTAATTAGGAGAAATATTGGTGGTGTGAGTAACCATGTAAACAGAAAAAACAGAATGAATTAATTTTAATATCATTGTTTATATGTCAACAGTTTCTGCATATTATATAAGGTCTTCCTTTTCTTTCATGTGAACAGAAAATTATAATATGTTGTTTGCTTATGAGAATTAAGAGCTTTCTGTAAACAGCTATGTTTCACCTATAAAATAAGTTAAATTACAGTGTCTTGCACTTTCTTCCAATGTTTGAACATGTAATTCATCTCAGTGTGGCCTTATAGATGATGTTTATTATATGCCGACAGTTAAATAAAGGTAGCAGTCGGTGTAATACCTGCTCTGAGTAACTTACAGGAGTAATCTTTATTAACTGTACAGGTCTGATCTACCTGTAATGTGTCTGGGAGTACACATTCTGTGGTGTGTGTGTGTGTGTGTGTGTGTGTGTGTGTGTGTGTGTGTGTGTGTGTGTGTGTGTGTGTGTGTGTGTGTGTGTGTGTGTGTGTAATTGCAGGTCTATTTTTAGCTCATTCCCATTAAAACAGTAGCAATCCACCCTCGCATTTCTTTTGTGAAGTAAATCAGAAAAAAAATGTCAAGCACACATCTGAGAAATGGAATGGAAAAAAAAGCTACATTCCTGAATGCCCTTACTGTATGGCAGCAAGAAAAAAGAGTAGAGCTAAAACAAGGCTTGTATTTTAATCTTGTTTCAAAACAAATTAATTAACATGCCAGAATAAAATCTTCATGCCAAAGACTTCCACCCTGAGAACAGATCACAGAGGAGCACACCTTTTTATGGTTGTGGATAAATTTAACACACACTAATTAACGGTATTTGAAGGAAGAGTTTCTGCAAGTCTTTACTGGGGTTTTCATAAAACTTTGCAGTAAACTCAGATGTATCCTTTTCAGTATGGTTCCATTTTTGGCTGCCTTTCCACTCCTGCACCTAAAAATATCCTTATGCTTTGTAAACAATGCTGTTTGTGACCTAGACACAGGCAGGAAGATCTTTCCAGCGAAGTTGATGGTAGATGACATTTATGTCATACAGTTACATAAATAAATATTACAGTCTGCAGCCATATTGCAAATCACTGCTGGCTTATAAACATAATCATACAGGTAAACTTGTACACAGAAGTAAGGACAGAGAATGCAGATAATTCCTGGGCAAAATACTCCCTGTTCCTTTCTCCTTTCCCATTACATAGAAAACACCCTTTGACCTCCATGCTGTGATACTTCTGCTTCAATTTACCTGCTGTAGCCTTTCTTGAAAGGAAATGCAAAATCAGTTCAAATGTGCAATGATTATTTACCATATTTTTCTTAAAGAAATGTTTGCTCATGTCACAACTAATCCTGGCACTTTTTTCAGTTAACTGTTTGCTCCATAATCTTTCATTGTTTTGAACACCACGGCCTGTTTTTTTATTGATTTTTTTAGATTACTCCAGGTTTTCTACTGTGGTATGTGTTTCTTATTTCCTCTGCTGAGAACAGTCCCAGTTCTTCAATATTAACTTCATAAGTTTAATGACAGGTGAAGTTGTCCCTTCTCTCCCTTCCATTGACCAACTCCAGTTTCTACCCCTACACGTAAGATAACATGTGACTTTTCATTAGTTATATTTCTGTTTACAGATTAATCCTTTTCTGTTCACTCTAATTGGTAATGTACTCATGTCTACAAATAGGGAGCTCATAACATTTCTATCACAGTTAGCACATATAATTTAACATACTAATCTTTTGTTTGAGCAGCAACCCCCCCCCCCCCGAGAACCTAGTACTTAATGATAAACCTAAGACTGACCATGAGTGGTCATGTTGATGGTTAGAGGCTTCAGACTTCTCCTAAAAGGCAGCATTGGATTTTATTAAGGCCTCAACATCCTCTCTTACTTACCATAGGAAAACGTCGAAGTTTGGGTCTCTTCGGTTTCTGTTTATCTCTGGCTTTTAACCGTCGATCATATGGAAGCCAGGATTTGAAAGTAGACATATGTATATGTATGTATGTATATATATATATATATATATATATATATATATACATACATACATATATATACATATATATATATATATATATATATATATATATACATATATATATATATATATATATATATATATATATATATATATAGTTCATTTAATCTAAGAAGAAAAACAGTTGCTCATTTAATTTCAGCTACAAATAACTGAAACATATTTGACTTATAGCTTTTGAAAATGAAGGTTGGTTTCGTTTTGGAAGATAGGCACTATAATGCAAGTTTGTGTTAATTATTATTGATGTTCAGCATATTGATCACTACTGCAGTAGCCTTAGCTGTATGGGTTATATCTTGCCAGGGATATAACAGCGGGACAGTATCCGAAGCATCAGGACACCTTCCAAGTGCTCAAACTGTCAGGCAGCTACAGCTGAGTTGAATACAAGACAACTTTGGGAACCAAGTCCTTAAGTGCTTTACCCCCCCCCCCCCTGAAGAGTACACTTCTCTCAGGCTGTCGAGGGCTGATGGTTGGCCTGTGCTGTTCCTTTGCTCCAGGAGTAGTTCACTGGTTCTGGCTCAGTGTTTAAGCAGGCTGTTGCTCCTTTTTTGTAAAGTAGTTTCTGGTAAAAGAAAGATGGATACCTCTTTTCCTGAAGAGAGTCAAGATTTTGAATCTGAACAGGAAGATGAAGGGACAGATAAAGGGCTTTCTCCTCAGATTTCTGATTCAGACTCATTGTAGAGGTCAGTTTCTGATTCTCTCTGTTGGGGGTTCTCATTCTTTGACAATCTTGCTGAATGTGCTAGTGTTAACAGTGGATGAACACTAAGGTTTCTCTGTCCCTCATAAAATAGTGTGAGTTATTACAAAAGGAATTTCCTGAAACTACACCATTCCTCCTGTTCTATCTGCTGTGCAGGATGTGTGTGTTACTCCTTACAGTTTTGCTGATAGTCAGCCAGCTGCCCCTAAAAAGGCAGATAGAATGTATAAAGTACCTCATTCTTTTAAGTTTGTATACACTGTTCCCAAACCTGACCCAGAAGCTATAACTTTAGGTGATCCCACTGCTGCTAAACATTTAGTCAGTTCCAATCCTTCTCTTTCTGATAAGGACGGAAACATTATTGGTAGGTATGGGGAAAGGTGTATGCTCCTGCAACTTTGATTTTCAGAATTTTGAATTGTCAGGTTCATATGTTAAAGTTTGTTCTGACTAAATGTGAAAGTAAGAGGAATATTTTATTCATAATTTCTTCTTGTCCCCTTTAAATAATTTAGTTTCTTTTATTGCATACATCACTACTTGTTTACAGAGTGTGTGTGTTTTATGCTGTTGGTACTTCTTACAGGTCTATGGCTACTGGCAATGTCTTGAGGAGGTTTGCATGACTGCATTCTCTGAACCCTTCAGATGGTGTTAAAAATGACATTTAAAATTCTCTTTTGGATAAAGATTTAGTTGTTGGCCACTCTGTTGCAGTGGTGATCAAAAAGTGTGATGAAAGGGGTAAACTGATACAGGGAATCTCCAAGACTTTCAAACCTCCTTTTCCAAATTTTCTAAGAGATTTTCTATTTCCTTATGTAATTCTGGCAAAAAGCAGAATAAACAGTCTCAACAAAATACAGGTAATCAAACATTTAAGAAGAAATGGCAAGGGGGTTCCAAAAAAGAAACCTCAAACTTCCCAAAAAACAAGGACAGTCCAGCAAGTTTGAATGACTATTCAGGAGACCTTTTTGACCCCTTCCCACCATAGCTCCCTTTTTCTCTTCCTTCCAGAAAGTATGAGTTTCCATTTTTCTCTTTGGCAACAGACAGTTTCAGACAAACAGGTTCTGAAGATAATTTGTCAAGGTTACAGATGGCAATGGGTGGAAATTCTTCCTTTTCAGGGGGTCATTCCTGTTTGTCCAGATCAGACTGTTATGTTTCCACCAGTTCTTCATCACATGCTTTCCTAAGGAGTGATAGAACCAATTCCCCCTTCCCAGATGGAGAAAGGTTTTTATTCAAGGATATTCTTATTGCCAAATTAAAAAAAATGCTTGGATAACAGTTCTGGATCTTCCTTTCCTAAATCTTTTTGTGATAGTGCCCAAATTCAAAATGTTACTTCACAATCTGTTACCCCTTCTTCCTATTTTAAGTGTCCTTGTAACACTTGGCTTAAAAGATGCTTATCGCAAACCTCTTCCTCCAGAGACATTTTTTAAGGTTTTGTATGTCTGGATCACATTATCAGTTATGTGCCTTAGGCTTTGGAGTATTCACTGCACCAAGAGTGTTCACAAAGTGTCTAGCTCCAGTTATAGCTTATCACAGGCTACAGGGTATCCACATTGTTCCATATTTATATGACTTGTTTATCTTTGCAGAGTCTTTTTCAAAGTGTCAGGAATCTCTTGTCTATTCAGTGAGAGATCTCTTACACAAGCTGGGGTTCCAAGAGAACATTCAAAAATATTTCTTAACTCCTTCATACAGGATTGTTTTCCTGGGATGTCAACTAGACATCTCAGTTCAAAGAGGTTTCCTTTGACAGGAAAACATAGATCTATATCTAGATTTATTTCTAAGGTTTTCCACTCAAACTTTGTTCACTGTGACTCAGGATTTTGGGTCTCATGGCTTCTATGATTCTCATGATACACTTGGCATGACTCCACATGAGAAAGATACGGTGGTATCTGAGGTCCCTTAGTTCCAACATCAACACCCTTTGTCTTTTCAAATCCCAGTTCTGTGGTTTGTCACAAGAGACATTACGTGGTGGAGACAACAGATATTCTTAAATCCAGGTCTCCCTTCTCTCTCCATGCTCCAAAGCAGTCAGCCACCAAAGATGCCTCAGACTTTGCTTGGGGAGCAGTTTCAAGAGGGATAAATGTGTAGGGTGTATGGCACACCAAGGACAGATGCAGACACATAAATGTCAAGGAAATGCTTGCCCTGATCAAGACACTCAATTCTCTGAATCATCTTTGGTCCCCAGGACCTCTTCAAGTTGTTACAGACAATACCTCAGCCATGTGGTACATCAACAAGCCAGGGAAACCAGGTTGTTCCCCTTTGAAGACTAGCCATGTTAGCTTAGGATATAGCCTCACGGTATAATCTCACACTACAGGCATTCTGCATTCTGTCAGAGCATAATTGTCTGGCAGACAAGATGAGCATGACCAGGGCAGACCCTCATGGATGGAAACTAGGTCTGAGGGTCTTCCAAAATTTGATCCATCTGTGGGAAGCTCCTCAAGTAGACTTGTTTGCCTCCACTCTGAACACCCAACTACCAAGATTCTGTCCGAAGACACCATGCAATTATACCTGGAAGACAGATGTTTTTCCTTTACATTGAACATGAATGTTCCTGTATGATTTTTAAACCTTTCCACTAATATCCAGGTTACTTTTGAATATTCAGAAGGAATTCCCCAAGATCATCGTAATGACTCTCTTCTAGTACAGGCAACTGTGCTTCTCTCTTCTTTTGGAAATGACCAGGGGCAATAACCACAAGCTTCCCCACAGACTGGATCTACTCACACAAGAACAGGTGTTTGAGACACTCCAACATCAATCATC
The DNA here is from genome assembly GCF_019279795.1 of Protopterus annectens. Lineage (NCBI taxonomy): Eukaryota > Metazoa > Chordata > Ceratodontiformes > Protopteridae > Protopterus > Protopterus annectens. The sequence continues at coordinate 212,411,111 of NC_056732.1, read as the reverse complement.
TTCAATTGACGGCCTGTATGACAGGGTCTTAATTCCTTTTCGGCGCCTGTTTCCTGAGGACATGCAGCAGGTACTAATGGAGACAAGAAAGCCTGCTGCTAGAAACCACATATATGGAAGTGGAAAAGTTTTCTAGTTGGTGCAAGCAACATAAACAGCACCCATTCAGGGCTAGTTCTTTTCTGCTTTTACAATATTTATGTGAGTTACTAGCCTGTGGCCTTTCTTATTCCTCTGTCTAGGTTCATTAATCAGTCATTTCACCATGCCTGCCCATGGATCCTCTTCTTTCAATGCAGTCTCATGTCAAAATGTTTTTGAAAGGAGTTTTACACAAGAGAACTCCAAGTAAACCAGTGGTCCCTCCTTGGGATATTAACTTTGCATTAGAGATGCTAACACTTGTGACATTTTTACCAGCTTACCTGATTAACTTGAGGTTCTTAACATAGAAAACAGTTCTACTAGTTGCTCCGACCTCTGCAAGAAGTGTATCTCAGTTGCAAGCTCTTATGGTGAATCAACCCTATCTCCTTTTCCAAAGGGACGGGGTTTCATTGAGAACTAATCTTTCTTTTATGCATAAAGTAGATTCTATGTTTACTGTAAGCCAAACTATCCAACTACCTGTTTTCCTTCCAGAACATAAAATGAGGGAGAAAGGATACTCCATAACTTGGATGTTTTTTTTTGGTGATCACCAGTTTTTAATAAATTAGACAAATAATTCTAGAGTGTAGCCTTGTGGAGCTCTTATCCTGAACCTGTAGGTTATCATTTGAAAAGATTTAATTTCAGTCTGATATTTCTGTTGCTAAGGTAGTTTGACCCACTTATGTGGCTGTCTAAATAGTCAGCATATGTACAATATCTCAATGTGATGGTAGTTGGTGACAGTGCTTAATGTTAAGCTTGGTCTGTCTGGAGCCATAGGGCTACTGACACTCCCATGCCTACTCAAAGAATATGCTGCATTTTGATAATATAATGTTTGTCGAACACTTGTTATACTTGTTGTGTGATTAATTTTTAAAGAATTTTGGAAAGTAGTGGATGGTTGAGATCTGTTTGTATTACTCAGGATGGGCTGGTAATTTGTTCTAATTCAATAGTGTCATCTCTTCATAATTTGGCAAGAAGCAGTCATTTTAGACACTACTGGCATAGTATCACTTCTTGTGTCCTGAGGAAAAATGTGGCTAGGGCAGATCAAACGGGGTATGCGCCCCAAGCACAAGCTGTTATGGTACCCAATTAACACTGTAGAAATAATGCTAGTCAGTCCCTCTAAACAGTCTTTGCAATCCTTTAACTCATTCACACCAATGTTGTGTGGAATGTCACATCTCTAGCAGGCTACACACATCCTTGCATTCCAGAGCTTTTTCTGTAAAATCAACTTAAAAACATAAGATAAACAAATGTAAATATTTTGTGAACAATAAAAGCTATAAAAATGGTACAAATAGCAATGTTATCAGTAAGAAATATTCTTTACAGTAATAATAGATAGTGCGTTCACAGTCTTTCCATAAATGCTATCATATATTATTAATACAGATGCATTAGCAATATAAGTGTCATTTTGTTAATTAATAATTTCCTGCCCTTTGTAACACCCTGTAGTATTAGCTGCTAAACTGTTTATTTAAAGAAGATGGGCCCAAAAAAGGTCTGGCCACCGTAAGGAGCTATGGGTATTAACTGGAAGTATACAAAAAAAAGCATGTTGGCTTGAATAGGTTAAGCAGCTATAATGTCAATCACCGCTGATTAATTGCTGTTCTGTTAGTCAGTGCTGCAGTTTGTATTATATGGTGTGTGAGTGCTGATTGGTCCTTATAACTGTAAGGCTACAAATATGATTGATTGGTAATCATTTAAGCAACAGAAATTCACATCCCAGCTATGTAAATGACTGTAAAGGTGGTGTGTGTGTGTGTGTGTGTTTATGTAGAAATACAGTCTTGCTTCTTGGAATTTTTTATTCATTTGTTCTCAACTCTGGGGGATGTTTTCTTTTCTTTCTTTTTTATTTTTATGTTCATTTTCTGAGGACATTTTTGGTGGGGGTAGAGTTGGGGAGATCAACTATGGTATCATCCTAACCGATCTACAGCTCTGTTCCTGAGAACAGATAACTAACCATGCTTCCGGCTATCAGTGGTTTAAACAACATGCAAGTGACGAGGTACAATAAGCATGTCATAGTAAGATTTTTCAAATACAGGTTGGCATTATTCAGAAGAAAGGTAGGATAATGTTCATCACACTGCAGCTTATGAAACTCTCCATGACAAATCTCAGTCAGGCTTTTAGAAAATAAACTTGGCAGTTACGGAACTTTGAGTTAAAACATTTAAATTAAAATGATAAAATATAGAAAATTAGTGGGAGGTAGTTCATGTGCAAACTCGATGCTTGCATTAGTGTTTCGAATGGTGGGCTTATTCAATAGGCCAGCAATGCAATTAAAAAAAGACCTAAAAAGTTAGGAAGTACTGTATAATAACAGGTGATGATCTTTGTGTAGGTTATTGTTGGAGTTATCACACTAGGGCATTCTGCCAAAGGCTGAGGTCATTTTCAAGTAAAATTCCAGAGTTCAACATCCTTGGCAGGACTTATGTCACCTTCACCTCAGATGTTCTGATATACCTGGAATAAAGGTAATGTCTGTTTATGCTATCTTCATTTCTTTTTTGCTGTGTTACTGAATAATATACATCGTACTGCGGTGGTGGTGCTGCGGAAGCATTGTCGCCTCACAGTAAGACGTTGTCCCGTTCGATTCTCAGCTAAAGCGTTTTCTGCGTAGATACATGTGTGAATGGGCATACCTTCGTTGAAGGTTGGGTGTCAGGGCTGGAAACTCGGCACGTAAAAATCTACTGTCAATCATTAGCGGACCGGACTTCCGCTGTGGCGACCCCTAACTGGGAAAAGCCGAAAGACACAACAACAACAACTACTGCATAATTTACATCAAACTAAGCCTAATCTCTGTTGGAACCTCTATTTGATTGTTTTCCTTAGACTCAAGAATAAAGCTCCATGTTACTTTACGCCTGCATGAAGGTGTGGAGTGCATGAGTGCTTCTACTAATCACAGTAAGCGTGCCTGTAAGAGGTAGAATAATTTTAAAACCTTTCATGGTAAGTGTATTTATTGTCATGCTTCTCAGAGGCAGATTATTTTTTGCAGGTATTCTTGATTAAGTGGTTTTATTGTCTTGTTTAGACCATAACATTTTAGATTATGAAATTTGTAAAGACTTTAAACTAAAAACTATGCATGTGACACAAAGGTCTGTCATGGACCCTCCGTGCAGAACTTATCCATGTCAACCGACCTGCAGTTTAATATAGTTTACAGTCTACCTCCCCACAAAAAAAAAAAAAAGATAAAGAAACCAATTTTTTTTTTTAAGTAATAGTTTAAGAATGAAGCTGGTGGAAGAAACTCCCTAGAGCTTTCACATTCACTAGAGCAGGCACTGGTGTAGAGCTCACATTTCAGCTTAAGTTCCTCTACGTGACTCTCTCTCTTTCTGAGTAACAGGGATATTTGTGGCTTCCCATTGTCTCTGCTTGGGATCACTAAACACCTTACGTCTGCCCACATCCTTCTCCCGAGAGTAGGTAGCTGGCCTCAAGCTGCTTAAATCCTTCCACCCCGGTCCTGAGCCCACTTCAGCCGTTATGCTTACCGAACCCAGTCACCTGGCAGCAGAGGTAAACACATCTCAATATACCCATTCATTAGAGCAGGGGCAATTCTCACAATCCATTTGTGCTCTGTAGTGCAATGCTTACTGTTATGTAAACAGTCTCATTTTTATTCATAGGAGTGTGTTCAGAGTTGTGCAACTTGCAGAAATAAGAGAAAAACAAGTAGATTTTCATGGGCTACAGCACAGTGTACTCTTGCATTGGGCCCAGCAGGGAACATAGAATGTGTGATGTTTTGAGACTAATGCTTGTTTAAAGCACAACCATGTGATGAAATGACAGTTACATTTTAAAGCTCAAGTATGGTGAGCATATTTATGGAAGTCATAAAAACAGCAGTAGCATTCTGCATGACACACGACTATGTGCGCACACTGATGAATTCCTTTTGCTTAGAGTAAGGCAGCTATTACTGTAATTACCACACAGAGTAAGAAGTGACTCATTACCAATGAGAATTGCTTGTAAGTGGGTCTGTAAGACAGTGTTATTACTGAAGGATGTCTCCAATTATCTCTCAGCCATGCTAGTGAAGCATCTCTAACTCTTTGTGATTTCTTAACACATGTGGCTAGTTCTGACCAGAGCTGCTGGTCTCTAGCCACTTACCCACTTTCTGTGTTCTATGCCCCTTTGTGCCAAATGAGTGGCTAGCAAACCATTTCTTGGCACACAGTGGTAGAGCATTATATCCATAACTACTAGTACTTTTCAGTGCTGAAAATCTGTGACATAAATCAAGTTAACAGAAAGGATGAATACTATTAACTGTTAATGAGCTGATTCCTAAAATCCAGGGTTTGATTCCTTCAGCCTCTGTCTGTCTACTGTGCAACTCAAAGCAAGTAAATTAACCTGACTATGCTTTGGGGCAGTTGGGAAACTGGCTTAGGCCCTTCAGTGGTCTTCTGGACTACACACTTTGGAGTGACCTACGAACCAGCAGTTGCAGATGCAGGAACACAGAAATAATACCATAACCGCACTTTAGAAATAGTGTGTATTTACTAAATTGTGGCTTAAATTACTGACATTAAGTAAAATATTTACAAAACATTTTGTATTTGCAGAAGCTACCCTGGATTTTCAGACAGAGCTGAACACTGATGTTGACACTTAAGGATGAGCATAACATGCACTTAAATATAATAACACAAATTTAACATAAATGAATGTAGCATAATAAAGCACAGCATAGCATACAACATAACCCAACATAAATTATACAGTAGAAAAGCCTGAAAAGCACTTGTTTCTGCCTGATTATTGCAGTCATCATTTGAAAGCAGGAGTACATCACCCATTCTGTTTCATTACACCCCCCTCCAAGCTGTTTAAAAAGCTTCTGCTCCTCATTTAGGTTACTGAGTTCATACCTCAGTCACTCACTTTGAAACAGTGCTTCCTTTTGTCAGGATGAAGCTGTGCTCACTTGATCTGCTGGTCTTGCCACCCCCTTCCCTCACAACTGGATTTTAGGTGTTGTCACAACACATGACTCTGATAGGACCTAATGCAGTTATATTATGCAAAATATCAGCCTTTTTTGTCATGGTTTGCTAGCTTCATCTGCTATACTATGCAATCATGTGCCTATTTCTGCAGCATCTTCACCTTCCTATTCATCCTGTCTGGTACTATGACCTCGATCACTTTAAATCTTCCAGGAATACACGTTGCACTTCTACTAAAGACCAGCACAGACCTCATAAAGGGATTTTGCCATTCTTCTGTCTGGTTTTCATGTCCCCTCAGGTATTTATCACAGAATCTAGTTTCCCTTTGCTGGTAACCCTACTTCTAAACTAAATGCAACGTCTTTTTCCTGATCTTGGTTTCTGCCACCACTCGTCTTATGACCCTCATTTTGCCTACTCTCTTATCTTTTTAACCATACCTCAGGCTGGTATTATCTGTCATGAGAAAGTTCAAGTTTCTCTCTTTTCTGAAAATAGGGTTAGCCCAGAAAAAACGACTATGGGACATCATTTGTGATTTTCTTAACTTCCAGTTTGCTTGCCTGCTTCTCAATAGGTAGTTATAGTAGCTTCTTTAACCATTCATGGTGTTTTCTATTTGCTCATATCCTACTCAAAAGTCTATTTTCTGGTATCAAGTGAAACACTTTTCTCCATAGAGATCACACTCACAAGCCACTTTCTCTTACCTTAGTGACCTTGCTATAGAACTCAATCCAGTTAATCTGGGAAAGCCCTACTTCTAGTGAATCCAAACTAAAATTTTTGAACAAATATTTTGCTTAAGGTATTTTATATAAGTGCAGCTGTAATTACCACTTCCGTTGTTTTCTTCACCAGGGAATTCAGTCTCACTGGTCTGTAGTTTCCTGGGCTAATCTTTGTTTTTTCCCTGCAGAATGCTACCAGTATTGCTTGTGTCCATTTTGTCTGGGACCAGCTGTCCATATGAGATCTGTTGCATAGTACTGTTAGAGGTATTAACAGTACCATAGCAGGATCCTGCTTCCAATTTGTTCTCTGGGCATTGGTTTCCTTCAGAGCCCTTCTCTAGCATAATTCCTCCATTAATCTTCTGTCCCTGTTATGCTTTTGCAGATAAGTACACTTCCTTCACCATCTTTCATAAACATTGATGCAGAATATTCATTTAGAATTTTTCTGTACTCCTTATCTTTCTTATGATTTTTTCTCCCCACATTATTTACTTTAACTCTTTCCTAGATTCTTTCATTTCATGTTCATATTTAAAAAAATGTGTTTTCCCACACCTTAACATTTGCTGATAACATTTCTGACACACGTTGCTACCTTATTGTGAGGATCCACTTATCCTTTTCAGTGATGGAAACTGGATGTGTATATTATGATAAATAAAAATTATATGCATTATAGCAATACCATAATATCATATGAATAGCATGAAGACCCTTGTAACATTTAGAGATTGATATCAGATTTTAAGCGTCAGCAGAACATCTTGGTAGGATTACAGCTTTTATTAAAATACTTCCTTACCTGTTATTTCTTTAGGTTTATGGATATGAAGCAAGATGAAGAAACAAAAAGATAATATTTTACTCCTAATCCGGACAGCCTCATATATTCCCTTGCTCTGATGGTTCTGGATGGAGTGACCTTGACAGTAAGAGGGCCAAGATCCGTGGTGGTTTGGTCACTGGAAGCAACTGGGAAAATAAATCTTGCACCTGATAGAGGAGGTAATCATACAGGCCCGACTGCCTGTCCATTGCTATCGCTCCTACAGCCATCCCAGGCATTGAAACTCAGGGTGTTGGCTCTCCATGCTTCCAGGCTTCAGGGTCCTTCAGGGGTGGAACCACCAATCCCACCCTGTGAAACAGTAGCTAGGCAGAAGGTGGTGGTGGTGGTGTTTCTTGTGCTCGAGGTGCTTCAGGTTTTACTGGACCTGCGAAAACAGAAAAAAATAAAAAAGGTGGAAGAAAAAAAACCCAAAAAGGAATAATAAAAAAGCAGAGATGGAAGCAAACGATTGCTTCTATGTCTTTAGTAGTAACAAATGCCTTTGTTTCAGTGAGACTACAATTAGAATAGTAACAGTTTTATTCAGGAATGTTAAACTGTCATGAATGAAATATATAACTCTAAGTAATTACTTTTAACACTGAACAGTGACAACGGCTAGTTCAGCTTCAAGTCTTTTATTACTGCAGAATTATTTCCTTTCATAAGACTGAATAACTATGTTAATTTCTGTAGTGAAATAACATAAGCTTCACTGTATCTGTGTTAGCTTACTATTTTCTCTAGCTGTAAATACGGAAGCTTGACAGATTGCAATCTGTGGCTAAGTAATCAATTCTGTAATTTTATTTTTATTTTATTTGTACTTTTACATGTGCTGCACCCCCCCCCCCACACCCTTGCTACTTAAATATACCAACTCCAAGATCGCCATACAGTGCAGACAATGGAAAACTTCCATTTCCGCACTGTACAGAAACCTCCATTGAAAAATACGACGTTTGACATTTTTGACAATTAGGGGTCGAACCCATCCCAGTGGAAACAAAGGTATGTGTAGCCCTTAGGATACTAGCTACAGGTACTTTCCAAAGACCAACTGGAGACATGATGGGGGTCTCACAGGCATCTGCTTCCAAGGTACTCCACCAGATCCTGGATGCCATACTACCAGATGCCAGTGAGCACATTTATTTTCCCCACCTGCTAGAGGAGAGGGCCAGGAGTATATGACTCTTTTACCATGTAGCACACTACCCTGAGGTAATGGGTGCCATAGATTGCACCCATGTACACATCAAGGCACCACCCGGTGAAGAGGGTAGAATCTATGACAATCACAAGGAGTACCACTCCATCAACTACCAGGTCATGTGCAATGCCCAGGGCATTATCATGAATGTGTGTGCTTGCAGCTCTGGCAGTTATCATGACTCCTGTATCTGGCATGCATCACAGCTGTATCAGATGTTTGCTAGGGGGGACTTCCCACATAGCCATTTACTTGGGGATGCTGGCTGTGCACTGCAACCGTGGATGATGATACCCATCAGAAATGGACACACACCCACAGAAGAATGCCATAATGAGACACATGCACAAACTAGGAACATCACAGAGCATGTGTTTGGGCTGTTGAAGTCATGGTTCCAGTGCCTTGATATATCTGGTAGAGCCCTGCAGTACTCTCCAGCCATATGTGCACAGATGTTCACAGTCTGTGCCATGCTACACAGTATGATCCTGCAGAAACCGCTGAAGCAGGATCAGCAAAGGGAAGGGATACACAGTGCCCCACCAGTGCCTAGGTCTCCACAGCCGCACGCACAGGAGGACTCGGAGGAGGAACCCCCTGAGGCTGTCCCTGTAGGCAGATGTAGGCATGCCCAATATGCCCTGGCATTGGCCAAGAGACAATGCATAACACTTGCACTGACAACCTAAGGCCATAGGGACTGACACTTTACTCTGACTCGCATACATATTAGCAAAAATGATGCCAGTCAGATCACACAACCTCAACCTCACCATGTATTGGCTATGGACTGCATGCATCAGACAGAGGTAGCCCCAAACTACAGGTCTGTCAACTGCTGCATTTGCAGGGTACGTCACTCTCCTATGCACCACTTGTAAGGGGATACTACAACATGGTAGCATATGTATGGACCTGCCTCATGTATGCAAGGGAATATAGTGGGCTATATATAGTGTGCTACTGGGCTACTTGCAGAGATCTGTAGTAGGCTACTTTTACAGATCTAACAGCCACTTGGGACAACAGGTACTGTGTTCACTAGTATGTGCCCCATAATATACAATAGGCCACATGGCTGGAAACTCTACAGTATTATTCCAGGGAGATGCCAAACAGTAGGGTCTCAGTACAGTTGCATGACTGTCTATGCCAACAAAGCATCGGCTGGTCATCCCCCACCCCAAACATATCAGTGTGGCCATACAATTTCTGTAACAGCAAGTCTGCAATGACATGTACTCACATGTACTCACTTTCCTCACTTATCTAGAGGAAAATAGTTTTTTTTTATTCAGGCATGTCCAAGGGTCAGCTCCCAGTGTTCTCTCCTGTCTATCTGATGAATCTGGGCATCTTGGGGCAATGTAGAAATTGTCTCATGCACACAGACAACCCTCTCCTCCTACCACCCAACACTACAACCTGTGAGAGATGCACTTATCTAGCCAAACTGGAGGTAAAGCTCTCTCCAGTCAAGACGGAACTTGACAGTCAAGAGGAGAAGGTAAACACTTGCACCACACCACACTCATCACATAGTCTCACTAAATATACACCACCAAAATCCACACATAGAAACACAAAAACATTCGCGGATGCTCTCAATAATAATCTGCTCAAGCAACAGAGACCTCCAAAGCAGAAATGCAAGCAACCTCCACCCCCCAACACAACCCAAATGACACATAGCCCGCAGACTCAGTGTGCCACTCAACTCAGCTAATAAGGCAAAACAATGTACCCAACACACTAGTCATAGGCGACTCTATAGTCAGGCACACTGATGTCCCACTCACCAGGCTAAACAAGGAGAAGGTTACTGTCAGCTGCCTGTCGGGTGCCAGGATCCGCCACATAACCCATGCACTCAGGTCACTCCACAAGTACAAATATGACTATGTTATTGTCCATGTTGGTGTGAACGACCTGAGACGTACCTCCCTAGACTACATGAAAAGAGACATGGAAGAGCTCTCCGATCTTGTAGCCCAGGCAGGTATGACCCTAGCCCTGAGTAGCATTCTGCCATCACTCAGAATGATGCCGCAGTACAAGGACAAAATGACTGACTTCAACAATTGGCTAAGCTTCTGGTGCCATTCTAAAGGGATCCAGTATCTGTCTGCCTGGGATGACATCGTTGACAGACCACGATGCTTTGCCAGAGATGTCCTGCACCTGTCACCCCTGGGATTCCAGATACTAGCTAAGGTTCTTGCTGCCCCTATAGTGGCTTTTTTAGGCAAGGTTCAAATGACAAATTCACCACCGTAACAGGAACAGGCAAGCAAAAACTGAGGGTGATGCTACTCAATGCTAGAAGTCTAAATCTCAAAATGCACTCACTCGAGGCACTCCTTAAAATGGAGAACATTGATATCTGTGCAGTGACTGAGAGCTGGTTCAAGGCTCCAGAGAGCACCCCTGCACTACCAGGCTATAACTCATACCACACTTTTCATCCATGTAACCTGGACCGGAACACCAAAGGCGGAGGTGTGTCCATATTCATTAAGGATATCCACACCTCCAGGCTAGTTGCACAGCATAATGTAGCCGAGGTTATCCAAGTGCAACTAACTCTGGGCAAAGCTGCAATCCAAATTGTAGCTTGCTACAGATCACCCGCCATACCCCAGGATTCCCACTCCTCTTTTGTTGATGTACTGGAAAATATTAGGGTTCAATCAAACACCCTAATAATGGGTGACTACCCCACCAATGACTGGGAAAACTACTCATGTACCAACTCCTTCGCTCAACGCTTTCTGGAATTCATAAACTCCAATGCCCTGGATCAACTTATCCACACCCCCACCAGGGGCAACAATATCCTAGATCTAGTCATTACCAATATGAGTGACCGGTGTTCCACACCTGATGTCAATGCCTCATTAGTCCGATCCGACCATAAGCTAATTACCCTAGATATCCACATTCTGCCTCCACCCCCCCATTAAGGAAACCATGGTAAAAAATTTCTCCAAAGCCAACTTCATGCTTCTTAAGACAGAAGTAGCGAACTTTATGACACCCATGCAGATGGACAATACAGTTACAATTACTGAATCCTACACAATTGCACTTTATAAGAACTTACATGAGTGCATGGATCGTGCTATCCCAAACAGAACCAAGATGCTATCCTCCAAAAAAAGGATGCCAATCTGGTGGTCCCCTGCCATAAACAAACTGTACAACAGAAGGAAGAAACTCCTACAAAAGAGAGTAAAATCCCACAAGTGGAGGAGCTCCCTGGTTACCCACAGTAAGAAGCTGCGATCCCTGATAAAATCCTCCAAAGCTAGTTACAAAAACAAAATCGCCACTGATTCTAAAGACAACCACAAAGCATTCTATAGCTATGTCAAGAATCTCAATGGCAACACTCAGATCTGCTCTGAGTTACAGCACAATGGCACTAAATATACAGACCCAACTGATATTGCCAACATCCTGGCAGATAGGTTCAGTGCTAACTTTACCCCCCTCTCACCCCCTAAAGAGCCCATCTCTATACCGGAAAAATGCAAAGTTCCTGTAATCACGGCTGCACAGGTAAAAACCACACTCTCTAAAGCCAAGAACACAGCATCCATGGGACCAGACAACATCCCAGGCTGCGTTCTACACGAATTACAGAACGAACTGGCATGCCACCTAAGTACCATGTTCACTCATAGCCTCACCTCAGGCTTTGTGCCTGCTGAATGGCACACATCAATGGTTATCCCACTCCACAAGGGAGGAGCCACCACGGACCCCGGGAACTACCGCTCCATTAGCCTGACGAGACTTGTCTGCAAGGCCATGGAACTTATCATCATGGAACTTATAAACAAAGACATTGGTAATCTCCAAACTCTGGATCCCACCCAGTTCAGGTTTGTAAAAGGCAGATCATGTCTCCTAAACCTGATAGACTTCTTTGAAGCAGTCACCAAAGCTGTAGACAAGGGTAAGGTGGTTCACACAGCCTATCTAGATCTTGCCAAGGCTTTCAACACCATCCCTCACTCTGGAATTATAGATAAACTCACTAAACTAGGTATAAATCCCTATGTCACAAGATGGGTTGGCAACTGGCTCACTGACAGAACCCACACTGTGAAAGTAGCAGACTCCAAATCCGACTTCAGACCAGTGACAAGTGGAGTACCACAGGGTTCAGTCCTGGGTCCTCTCCTGTTTGGTATCTACTTCTCTGAAGTACAGGCTAACACAGAAAGTCTTTGGCTAACGAACTTCACAGATGACTGCAAACTTGGAGCCATAATTGAAACTACTGATGATGTGGACATCCTACAAAAGGGCCTCACTGAGACAGATGCCTGGTGTCAAAGTCATGGCCTCAAGCTCAATGCTAAAAAGTGCATTGTCATCCCCTTTGGTAAAAACTCTGTACCCATGAACTACAACATAGGCGGTAGTATACTTAACACCGAAAGTGTGATAAGAGACCTTGGGACACAGGTGGACAGTAGTCTCTCCTTTGATAATCACATTGCCACAGTAGTCAGGAAATCCTTCTACATGGCACACCTCATCACAAAAGGTTTCTCATCCAAAAAAAAAAGAGGTCATTGTTCCCCTCTGCTCATCACTCATTAGACCCATTATAGAGTACAACTCCCCTTTTGGTATGTACCTCACAAGACATCTACAACAACTGGAAAGGCCGCAGAAATACATCACAAAGAGGATTACTGGCCTCAAACAGATGCCCTACGCAGACCATCTCAAAAAACTCCAGCTTTACTCCGTTGTATATCGCCTACTCAGAGGTGATCTCTGCCTAACATACAAAGCTATGTCAAACCCAGAGCTGTTGGACATGCTCCACTTAAAGAAATCCCAATCCCTCTGAGCTACATGCTCTAGGGACCTAAACCTTGTCACCACAATAAACAGAACATGCCGGAGGGACAGATTCCTGTCCCAGAGACTTCCTATACTCTGGAATAAACTACCTATCTATATCAAACAAAGCTCCTCATTAGCACTCTTCAAGAAAAATCTTGATGATTGCATGGGAAATAGGAAATTCACCCCAGGATCACCTCTGTGGCTCTGCTCGACAGTGGCACAGGAAAATAATTTTCTTGGGTGGCAAAAGCCAGGGTACCTTTTTGGCTGGGCTTGTATAGGCCCCAGGCCCGATAGCCTAGTACCTACCTATGAACCTATGAACATACCAGGTGACCAGACAATTCCTATATGTTGTTGATACTGTGAGGAATGAAACCTCTCTATCTGGTGACTGGTGTGGCTCACTGGGCCAGGGACAGTAGCATGGGTGATAGTGCTGATGGTTCGAATCTGGCAGCATCCAACATCTTTTGCATGTCAGGTACTCATATGGTGATATTCCCACAGACTGTCAAAACCCCTCAATCTGTTACTGCAAGAAAGCTGGACAAAGCCGGAGTGAATGGGGGCACAAATAGCCATACCTACAGACAGACATTATACACACTCTGAGTAACCTTGCAGGTGGCTAGTATAACAGCAGGCTGCAATAGATCAGATTAGCTGCAGGATGTAAAGGCCATCACTGAAATGTGTCAGTAGTTACAAGTCAGTGACCGCTGTTTACAGTATAGTACTGGAAAACCACAAATGTATGAGGAACACAGCAGACATATGGGGCGAAATGCTGGACATTCTGCAAAAACATGTACAGGGAGAGGTATGCAGACTGTCACCCTGTGTGTGGTGTTACATCATGTACCCCAGTCACATCATGGCTCTCAGCTTCTTAGAGGAGGAAATCTGGCCAAAACCATGAATAAAAGTGGGACCAAGGCCCTCAACTAGGGACAGGTTTTAAATAGTTGAATGTCGATAGAATAATAGGTCTTGCATTAGCATGAATCTGATGTGTATGAAGTCTGAAACTCAAATGTCTGTCATTAATTATTGACTTCAATCTTTACTGATTTGCAACTAATTTGCCAGAAAACAACAATGTTATGTGAAATGGACCAAAACTATGAGGCAAAATCCTGGAGAGTCTGTGAAGGTCTGTACAGTTATGAGGTATGAGTCACATATTAAGGTCAGTAAGTAGCCGGGGAATGCCTTGGACAATATCAGGGAACTGCAGTACTGTGGTAACAGGTACAGCAGCCAATGGCCTGCAGTGCACGTAATTCCGGACTGGAGTACAGGTAGCTCAAGCCTGGAGTCACCTTGTCAGTACTGACAATCACACTGGGCATGCTCCTACACTTAGTTAACTTGAGCCCAAGTCTATTGCTTCTACCACTCAAAGACCTGCTATGTGGAAATATGTCTGTACATACATACGGCTACATATGCATATCTGTCTATCCTTATCCCCCTCACACTTGATTAGCATTTCTGTCAGTATGTGGCACAGATATATATATATGTGTGTGTGTGTGTGTGTGTGTGTGTGTGTGTGTGTGTGTGTGTGTGTGTGTGTGTGTGTGTGTGTGTGAGTGTGTGTGTGTGTGTGTGTGTGTGTGTGTGTGTGTGTGTGTGTGTGTGTGTGTGTATGTATATATATATATATATATATATATATATATATATATATATAGATATATATATATGGGTCTAGGACTGATGCGTGAATGGCCGTTTCACCGAATCCTAAATGGTTGGGCATACTTCCGTGAAAGTGGTTTTCACCGAAGAAGCACTTTCATGGAAGTATGCTTGCAGGTAGAGGGAGTTGTGGGGGAGTGACTGTTGCAGAGATCGTACTATGGTGCATATAAGGAAATTTTTTCCTTTTCCCCACTGTAGTGCTATTTCGGAGGGAGAATATTAAAGTAGGGGGGTGTGGGGGCATAAATGCTTTTTTATTGTTTTTTTCTTTTTTTTAACGCACTTTAGCGAAAGTGCTTTTTCGGTAAAAGCACTTTCGTTAGTGTTTTCGGCGAAGTTGGATTCGGACTGTTGAAGTTTCATTCAACAGTCTTAGATCCAGGTATATATATATATATATATATATATATATATATATATATATATATGATATCAAGAGGTACATATAGCTATATAAAGTACAATGATACATAGACACCCTATATATATCTACATAACACATTTACATGATGTACACACACAACAGCATTTAAGGAGACATCCCTGTTATACACATTTATAAAGATATGGGTGGGAATGTACGACTGTCCCCACATACCCCAGAATGCTGGGATTATCTGCACCTGCACATAACAACAGTTGTCCAATGGAACCAGACCAAGGCCGCAACAGTACATAATCCACTCAGCCACAGACCCCTGTGCCTGCAGAGTGTCACCCTGTAGACAGGCACAGATATGCAGGTGGTGTAATGTACAATGGGTGCAGTGCATGCCTTGGACAGGCCATATTGTCCCTGGCCACATGTCCACCTATCAAATTACAAACAGCCACATATGGCCAGACAGGTAAATCTACACACATAGCAAGAATATTACCAGGTATCCCATCCCTAGGACACTAGATACCATAACAGTACTAAGCAGTATCACTCTGCAGGCCACACATGATGTCTAAAGCAAGACCACTTTGTGTACCCCACAAGTACTATGCCTGCATCACCATATACAACAGACATAATCTCTGGTGCATGCGATAAATACTGTCAGCTGTAATGTGTAATACTAGATAGGTAGGAGTTCTAATCTCACATCATCCAACTGTGTGTGTGTGTGTGTGTGTGTGTGTGTGTGTGTGTGTGTGTGTGTGTGTGTGTATCAGTATATCCCTTCACAGCAGTATGGACATTCTCATATGGGCTATTGCCATGCAATGATATGCATTTTATAGCTCTCTGACTATCTGCTGGCCTCAACATTGGCCTTGTTTACAAGACCCGCTGATGTCATCCATCTTAAGAGTGCTGGCTGACAATATAATAACAGATAAACTGCATGGCGCATGCAATAAATACTGCAATCTGTAGTATGTAACAGTAGATAGGGAATGGTTCTATCCTCACATCATCCAACTTCTATATTTGTAAGTACAGATATCCCCTTGCACCACTACAGACATGCCCATCTGGCTTAACTCTGTGCAATGGTATGCATTTCATGGCTCTGTGACTGGCTGCTGGCCTCTAAAATCCCTCCCCCGCAAGGCCTGCTGAAGTCATCCACCTTAGGAGTGCTGGCTGATAATCTAATAACAGATAAACACCATCACACATGTGATAAGCACTGCAAGGTATAGTGTGTATCACTATATAGGTAGGGGTTCTAATCTCATATCATCAAAGTTATCTGTGTGTGCAAATATATCCCCATGTAGCATTTCAGACTAGCCTATAGGGGCTATCTCTGTGCAGTGGTTATGCATTTTATGCCCTGTGAGTAGCTGCTGGTCTTAGTACTGGCCTCCTTTACAAGGCCTGCTGATGTCATCCACCTTAAGAGTGCTGGCTGACAATCTAATAACAGATAAACTCTGTGGTGCATGCAATAAGTAGTGCAAGCTGTGGTTTAAAACAGTAGATAGGTGGGAGTTCTATTTTCACATCATCCAACTTCTGTGTGTGTATGTACATATATCCCCTTGTGGCACTACAGACATGCCCATCTGGCTTATCTCTGTGCAATGGTTATGCATTTTAAGGGTCTGTGACTATCTGCTGGCCTTAACGTTGGCCTCTTTTACAAGGCCTTCTGATGTCATCCACCTTAAGAGCATTGGCTGACGCTTAAGGCCCTGTGACTAGCTGCTGGCCTCAACACTGGCCTCCTTTACAAGCCCTGCTGATGTCATCCACTTTAAGAGTGCTGGCTGACACTCTTATATCAGATAAACCTAGTGGCACATGCTATAAGTTCTGCAAGCTCTAGTGTGTATCACTATATAGGTAGGGATTCTAATCAAACAGCATCCAACTTGTGTGTGTGTGTTTGTGTGTGTGTGTGTGTGTGTGTGTGTGTGTGTGTGTGTGTGTGTGTGTGTGTGTGTGTGTGTGTGTGTGTGTAAACATATTCACTTGCAGCGCTAGACACAGGGCCATCCAGCCTATCTCTGTGCATTGGTTATGCATTTTATGGTCCTGTGACTAGCCACTGGCCCTAAATTGCCCTCATCTACATAAGCATAATTAATGTCTACCACCATCTAGATTTGTACGTGCAGCATATCCAGGTGACACATACCAAGGGTAGCAAACTTTGTCACAGGGTATGAAAGGATGATGACGCTGACTGTCCCCATTTTCCCTGACACACTGTTCTACACATATGAACCTAGGTAGCCATGCATGTATACTGGCATACCTTGCTGATGCCATTTTTCTGCTGTGCTACCTTGCCATCCTGTGCCACTGTATTGCCAACATGTGTCCATTGGTGAACTGCTCAGACTCCTGGGACACAAACATACACAGGTCCGTGACACACCTGTGATTTTGTAACACTACAGCCAGTGTACCAACAGGCAACAAAGATGCACAAAGTTTGATGTGTAGTCAAGACACATGCCAGCATACAGTACCTGTCGTAGCCCACAACAACTGCCTTGGCGTAATGCCACTGCACTACACAAACACATGTAAAGTAATATAGTCACCCTGTGCATCAGACACATTTGCAGGTCCCTGCATGTATGGGATCAATGGCGGGGATTTGCACAGGTATCATCAAATGCACAGGGTGTGGTGTGGGGGTGACAGAGGTCTAGGCTGTGCCATATAGTTGACAGCTGAGTTTAGTTTGAGTTGAGCTGCATTTGGCTGAGTTTGGGTCTTTGTTCCCCCATTAATTATGTCTTTGTCCTGATTTCTTACTGTAGGAGGTTGAGAGGTATGTTAGACATAGCTCTCAACCAGACATGGATGAATGTCCATGAAACAAGGACTTAGCCAGAGGACATCAGGGACATTCATGGACACTTTTGCAATGTTAGACTTATTTATGTGTGACATTGACACACAGGTGCCGGAAGCTGTTGAAGACTGGGAGGGCGGAGGGTGAGAGGGGCACTTAGTGATCTAAAAAGGGCAATTTTTTATAACTATTTACTGCCACAGCATAGGTTCACTTGGAGGACATTTTAAGCTTAGCCAATTCCCTTTTGGTTGTTTTAAATTAACATTTTCTGATTGGTCTTACCTATGCCATGGTTGATAATTGTATATTAGCCCTAGTGAGAATAACTGTGATCAAACTGTAGATAATTTGAGGGGACCCATGTAAGGGATGCAGCATTTAGGAACTTCCTCTATCCATTAGTGGCATGAGGGGCAAACCTGGAGTACATTTTCTATTACCCATCCATTGATCGAAGTTGTATTTGAATATGGATGAATGAGCTTTGTTTTATTTTTATGGATAGTCTGTTCTGGAACAGTGGTAGCCTCTGAGATATATATCTATCTCTCCACAACATTCAGTTTACATTCCTGGACTGAGTATTTCTGATGCCATTTGACTTGCTGATGTTCAGTAGGTCCATCTGTATTAGGTCAGAGGATGTCTTGTATGACAGACCTGTCACCTCTAAGCATTCTGTAGGATACGGAGTATAGTAATAAATCTTTGAGGTGGCCCATGCAAGACCTATTGTTTAGGACTTGTATCCTTTTAGTAAGGTATCTCTGGAGGTATTCCAAGTGTTGCATGGGGCTGGACAGATGCATGCCAAAGTGAGCATTATACAAAATGATTGCCCTAATGAGAGCTTTGTAAAGGGGAACAACAACATCTCTAGATCTAGTCACAATCAGTTTGTTTATGAACTGTGCAATATAGAAAGGCTTTCTTATGACTCTGGGCACATGTTGGTCAAAAGTTAGGTTACTGCACCACAAGTTTCCAAATGCCAAACAAATGGATCAGTTCTCAGAGGGCATTGTCATGTTTTTGACACCAATTATTATTTGTGACAAAACCTTTCTACATGATGGTTAAGTCATTTGGGGAATCAATAACTGCTCCTAGCTGGCAGTCATCTCAAACTTAGCCGGCCAAAGCCCTTTGGTGTTTCCTTTTACTTTTGAGATGTATATGCCAAAGAGAAAAAGTCTCAGCACCAAACCCTGAGGGACTCCATTGGTGACTGGTCTGTTCCCCTATTTTGATCTCCTGCAACCTGTGAACAAGTTGACAATCCAGCTAGTGATGCAAGTGATTGCTCCTACATTATTCATATTTTGTGCTACACCTGAATAGGGGATTGTGTCAAAAGGCTTGGCCTGGTCAAGATAATGTGGTGTGAACTGCTTTACCTTCATCCATTGCTTTGGTAACAAGAGTAAAGCTTAAAATTTGCCCATGATTTTGAGCCTTTCACACTTTCCTCTGGGCTTTTTTCAAACACATTTTTAGAACCATGCATATATGTATGCATTCTTTGATTCACCTTCCTGATTATATTAAATTATATTCCTTGTATAATACATCACCAGTTGTTAGACTGTGTTTTAAATTTGTAGTTTTGAACAGTCTTCTAGTAAGCAATGAAACAAAATGTATGAACCAATAATGACAAAACTACCCATTTCAGAAAATTTCAAATATAAAAGGCCACTCAGACTTCTGTCATTACAATCCACCAATGTCAGTAAATATGCAAAATATCTGCAGAAGTAAGTCATCTAAATAATTCCACATTAAAGGGCTCTCTAACTAATGAAGAGGTTGCTGCTAGGAAACAAGTCTATGTTTCATTGTTTCATCTACAAATAAAGTGGCTGTTGTCCTTGAAGAATAAATTGCCTATGCTACATTAAAAAATGATAAGCTAGTAATATTGCAATAGGGAATGGATGGCAAACTAATAACAGGTTCATAGATACTAGGTATCTCCGCCAAAGAGGACATTCACAGGACTGCAGCATCCACTCTCTTTAAAGTACAACAGTACAGTACCAGTGATCCATCTGCATACTGTGGGAGTAGAACCCCCAGCCTTCTGCATCAAAAGTAAGGCTGCTACCTGTTGTGCTACTAACAATGCAAACATAACTATACTTCTTTTCCCATGAAGCTTTCAGCTCCTTGTAGATTTTTTTATTTATTCAACATTTGTTTACCAGGAAAGTCAAGCTTGGAACAAAGCCAATTTTCAGCATAAGTGCAGGGAGAAATGCTCCAGATGCATGTCTTTGCAGTGTGGGAGGAAACCCACACAAACAGAGGGATGACATATAGACTCCACACAGAAGACACGCCAACCAAGAATTGAACTGGAGAGTCTTGTGCTAGGAGGTAACAACACTACCACTGCACCATCCACTTGACACAGCTAAATCTCTCAATTTCACAGCAGAAGAAATCTGGAAAAAGCCAAAATTTATTGGGGGGGGAGGAGGGGGAGCAAAGGCCCAAAACCAGCGACACATTTTAAATATTGCTTGTATAATCTTAGAAAGTTGCTAAAATAGTGTTTTGTGTTACCATGTGTTTCCAAAAAAAGATAGGAAGACTGAAACTTAAAGGGCAATCATTATTTAGTGAATTCCATTCTCACTGATTTGCTAGCAAACCACGTATTTTAAGAGGAACAGACCAAAAGAATGAGCCAAATGTTCTGCAAAACTTTAGACAGTTGAGAGGCATGGACTCAACTCCCTGAATCACAAGTGGTGGTATGCGTAGAGAATGCAGGCTGTTGTATCTAAGGAAGAGGATTTGAACCTGGGTAATTCTGACCACCAGTTATAAGTAAGTGGGGCATTTTACACACACATACACACCTTCAGAACTAAAACAGAGCACACTAATGCCTTCAGAACTAACATAGGCTACTTACCCTTGGGAGCCAGTTTAAGCCTAGCCAATTACCCCATGTGAGAATCAAACCCCACACCTTGTGGTTGTAAGGCAAACACCTTAACCATTACACCAACCTCCCACTATCATGTTTGACTTTTTTTCTAATACCAGTAATTAAATGAAAATCAGGAATAAACATGTATTAACAGCATTTGCCCTTACAAGTAACATGACAAAACCATCTATAGCATCTGCCATTAGATTTGCTGAAATAAGCATAATGATATACAAGAGAAATGGGTCACATGGGAGGCTAATGCAGCACCAGTGGAATCTCACTAGACACACATTACATATGGAAATAAATGTCTATACATGCATATGCACACTGTACCTAGAATATGAAAAATGACACACAAAGCCCAAAACCACTACAGAACATTTCATTGTAACGGAACAACTTATCTGACAGGTGTGATAATGTACAAAACCACCACACAAATGTCAGCTCAAGCAGCTTTGGGTATCTCATCTCCAAAGGAGGGTAAGTAAAACAGGACTGGTGGGAGATTACCCTTGCCCCAGCATTTTAAAACCATCTGTGAGAGGATGACATCCTGCAGAAGTAAAGAATTATCTGGAAAAGACGAGATTTCCGCACATTACCACACACTAGAATGAAAAGAGGTCTGTGTGACTTACAACCATAACTCCATCAAGAATAACACATTCAGGAAGCTGTATACCAATCAATAAAAAAAAATCTTACCTAGACATAAGAGCCACCAAGGACATTTTTCTCCAAACTACCAGAGATGTCAGAAAGCTTATAAGAGTTGCAAGTCAAAGAACAAACAAAATAAAGAATGTGCACATCCAAACCCAATACTCTCTTTTTCTAAATATAATTTAATGTCAGTATCAAACTCCATTTCTCTGAAGGTGTAGCAGGCAAGGTAAACAATGAATAAAGACAGCAGTGCTCGCCTACATTCTTCCTCCTTGTGGCATCATAACTAAAACTATATTTTAAATAAATAAATAACTCCCAAACGCTAAAGGTAGTCTGTCACAAAAACAGTCAATATTGGCAGAAAAAAGACAGAAAATCCACCCAAGGATGGCCATTCAATGAAATCCACAAGTGTTCCAATTAAAATGTAGTCCTTTAATACGAATAAAACTTTGACTTGAAAATAAAATGAAAAATAAAAAAGCTCAAAACTGTCCCTTGAAGATGTAAAACTATATTTTAGGTATTTACCAGCCCATTCAAACTGGACACAAAAAGTCTCACTGTCAAATACCAGACACCCCTTACAATTTTACAGACATTTTATTTTGTTGTTGCAAAGGGTTACCATTACAGTATGCGCACTTACATGCCTTTGACCTTGCTAAGAAGCACCCACTACCACAATTAAACAACTGGATAACAAACAGTTAACAACTGCAATATTAACAAAAAGAAACAATGAAGAAACAATATACCACTTTAGCTCAAGTACTAAAAAGCATGCATCCAAATATATAAGGGGTGTATTTTACAGAATAATGCAAAGATGTTATGAAAATTTCTTAATTTTCTTATACGAGTTCTTGTTACAGGAGTGTACGTCAAACAAATAAAAACAGACTGACTATAATAGCACTAACAATTTTATTTTACTAATCACAAAAAGGTTGGCAAGTATGGCTCTAAACACATTTTATCAGCATTTTACTTGCATATTGAATTAGGATGATCTGATTTGTACTGTTAGTCAACTACAGTGGGGAAACATACTTTAGGTGTTCACGCTACTATGTTTTTAAACCAACTCACATTAAACCAAGCACTTAGTGTTGTTGTTGTTGTCTTTTGGCTTTTCCCGGTTAGGGGTCGCCACAGCAGAACCGCAGTCCGCTAATGATTGGCAGTAGATTTTGACGAACGCCAAGGTGCCAGCTCAACGTTCAACCTTCAACTAAGGCACGCCCTTTTATGCATGTCTTTCAAATGCCCACCCAACCGCGGGGAGGACATGCAGACTCCACACAGAAGGCACTCCCCACACTCCAGCCGAGAATCGAATGGGAGAACCTCTTGCTGTGAGGCAACAATGCTACCGCTGCACCACCACGGATAAACCAAGCACTTAGTGTAATAATCTAAATATCCAAAAACTGGAAACAGAACTACAAAACAATACTTTTAAATACGTAACACAAAATTAATAATAATAATGTAGAACCAATTTGAAAAGTACAACTATCACAGAACATGTCCACCGCCTCCTGCCATAGCCTCTGCTCATCTATATATCACAACTGAAATGTTACAACCTACCCAACCCTATCATCTTACCTTATCAGAATCGAGGTCAGGGTCGGTCTGCACAATCGGAATAAAAAAGATTTGGGGTGCCTGCACAGCATCTGCCGTGTTGTCAAAAAGTGCATTCCTCCAACATTCAGGCAAACCCACTTAGACACGCCACCGACATGGCCCCTCTCACCCCATGAGTGCCACGAACACCTCCAACAAAAGGAACTGCCACTGCTCATATCACAACTATTCTCTGCCATCCCTGCCTGCTACCCGCCTCCCTCAGTCCCTCAGGAGCTCTACCCCGACACACACACACACACACACACACACACACACACACAGACACACACACACACACACACACACACACACACACACACACACACACACACACACACACACACACACCTTCAGAGCTAAAACGGAGCACACTAATGCCTTCAGAACTAAATAAAACAGAGCACGTCTTACTGTGGGCGACTGGCAGCAGGCTTAGCAGCAATGATGTTTTCCATGCACTTATGTTTTAAATTTATGTTAGCGTGCGATGCACACATAAGTCCTCGAAATCCATGGTCTTGTAGCTATAAAAAGTGGGGGGGGGTCGCTCCCTCCCCCTCGCTCTATGGTTCTGGTGTCTGTGCATTGACAGACTGAGAGGAGGTGAATTGCAGTACATTGTTTGGTGTTACAGGAGTGTACGCCCTTACTTAGTGTCACTATGTCTTACATGTAATTCATTATCTTTACTACAACAGGCGACCATTGTAGGCGGGATTGACAAGGACAGAGCAGAGATGTGACTCAAAGCAGGGACAATTTTGAGGCATGACTGTAAGTGTTGGAAAGCAGAGTATCACTGACATGTCAGTATCATAGATCTGATACAAGCCTACTGTTGTAATCCCTCTTCCATCCTCCCATCTGCATCCCATTTTATGGGCAAATCTAGTACATACCTGGTAGAGTGATGTATTCCTTATTTTGAAGTCTTCCTCTGCAAATGCTTTGCACATATGCTGTCTGTGTGAGTAAAACCACATACAGACTGATTCCCTATAAGCGGTTGCCTGCCTTTTGTAGGCAGTTTTCATTAACAGGTAATTGCCTCTGCACCAATCTGTGGCTCAGAATTGCTAAATGCATCCAAGACAGCTGAATTGCACTATCATTAGCCAATGATATGACACCACAGTGCAATATATGAGGCCTTCATGTAGGCCTTGGTCCCTTTCTTAGTTTTTGAGATGGACATTACTAGGTGTGGAGACTACAGCATCACAGAGGGTAAGCACAAATGCTGACCACTGTAGAGCTGTATGATGCATGTCCACTGTTTTGCCTTATATGTTTGGTCAGTATCCCATGACAGTGTGGTCATCTGGCAGTTCACTGGCCAACATTGTGGGTTGAGGTCAGTAAGGGGAGAGAGATATGAGAGTGTCACACTTTATACCTATCAGAATTTGCATGCCAGTGCAGTAGCTGCTGTTCTATCAGCATACTATCTTTGTAGAGGCAAACTGCGAAACATGTCTCTATTTCTGGGCCTTTGCCACCCCTTTATGTATGGTTGTGTCCAGATCACCTGTTATAGGTAGTTAGGAGGTATGGTGGGTCTGTAGCAGCTACCTGAACATACAGCCGTGTATGCTCCAGGCTGCAGCTGCTGCAGCAACCTAGGACACATAGTGTGGAAAAGGGCTAATTGCTCAATCCCTGCTGTACAGCAGTTTCAGTCAGAATAGTTCAACAAACCAAATAGTCTACCATGTGGGTTTTGACAATTTGGTCCTAAAACAAATTGAGATAGACCCCTTTAAATGCTACGAAAATGACTATGAGAAACTGTATGTCATGTGGTTCATCTTAGAACCATAAAAATTAATAGATATATTTGTTTTCAAGATTTTATCTAATAGGAGGTACAGATGTACAACTTTGAGTTGAAAATGTCTCTAATGCAACCACCAGCAATTTTAATACTCAATGGCAACTTTTCAGAAATAGGAAGCTTTTGATTCTGAAATCCAGTTTATTCCTCGCAGTGAGTGGATTAGGCAAGAACTTTGGAAATATGCAATTTCATACATCCCTGCATCTCACTAGAGAAGATGCTTTAAAGGACTTTGACTCTTTCACTTTCTAGAAGAGGAAAATGCCAGAAAGGCAACATTAAGAGACAAAATTCAAGAATTATTTTGATCACAGAAAGAATTTGCAGTTTATTTGCCTCTGGCCTTCACAAGGGCACAAGGTCATATAAACTTAAATTTGTAGATTATTTTACTGAGTTGAAGAATAGAGACAGATACTGTGAATTGGGTGAGTTGCATGATTCACTAATAAGTGTAGTAGCAGTGTTATATGAAATGGTGTTAAAAGGTAAATGGCATTAAGAGAAACAGATGTGAGGTTTTGTAAAGCTGTAGATGTTTACACAGAACATAAAATTATTAGTTCACAGTGAAAAGAATTAGGTAAGGAGAAAGATGTGTGCTAAGTAAAATGTGAGTCTGATAAAAAATAGAGAGGATGTGTTAGAAAAGCAACAGATATGAAAATGAGAATTGTGATTATGTACTGTAGCCAAAATGGAAACCAGCAAAAATAATGTGCAGCTGAAATTCAAGCCTGATGCAGCATTTTTTTCTATATGCATGAGATGAAGCACTATCCTGCTTTTAAAGAAATATTGTACAATCTATGGTAGAAAGCTATTGACTTTATAATGCATAAAGGCTAAAGTTAGTGTGTTCAAAAGAATTAGAATGCTACCAAAAGGAAACTAAAAATGTTGTTTGTTTCATAATATGAAAATGAAAAAACATGATACAGTGAATGGTAAAATTATTACTAAAATACTGGTAGAAGACTACAATTCAAATTGAAAAAAATATATATGCTGAGAATTAATAAGCAGACCATTGAATTTAAACTATACACGGGACTGAATGTAATATTTTGTCTGAAGGTACTTTTAAAACATCTTGAATTTATAAATAGTAAGAACAAGCTGCACATGTTCGATGCTGACAGTAGCAGTTTATAATTTTATAATTTAATGTAGAAATGCTTTTCTTCTATAAAAAAATTCATGTAAAATATATAGGCTTCTAGATTATTGCTTTTCACTGCATACTGCACACCCTTTACCAATTACTATACTAATTTTAAGTGACATGAGCATTTGTGTATCTAGAAATGTAAGTCTGAATAAGACTTGGCTAATAGTAACTCTATGTTTTTTTCATTTAATTTATCAGCTGAGACAGATATTGGTCCATTCAGATCAGGGCTGTACCCCAGTCAACAAATTAAAAAAATAAAGAAACAAATACATAAATAATTGTATTACTTTGTTTAATGGGGACTTAACTTGCTCATTTCTGATAATTTATGTCAGAATTTAAACCACAGTTGAAAGGATGAAGCAATGTTTATGGGCACTTTAGAATAGCCATTCAACTGACATTTCTTTCGAACATTGGAGAAAACCAGAATTTATAAAGAAAATCCATGTAGATGCAGGTAGAACATGAGAACACCATACAACCAGTGAACAAGCTCTGGACTCTACCCTGGATCTTGGAGCTAAGACACAACACTGAGCAGTAATGTTGACTGAATATCAGAAAGGCTAGATATTATCTGGCCATATAGATAAAGCATGTAGATGGTCAAATGTGGTTAGGCACAGTGGATCAGAGGGATAAAGCCTTAACTGTACAATCAGTGGTCAGTTAGCAGCACTGATGAAAGATTGGCTGTGTAGGGGAATGGAATTCAATGGGCAATGCAAGCTAGTCTGTCTTGGAGAGAAGGAAAGCAGCTGAGCTTGGCCCTATGTATTGGTAATACCTGTTGAAGTGCAGGTGTATAACCTTAACAAGGGATGTAGTGAGCCTATGCAGCATAATGGCCAGTTGTTTAGGCAGTAGGTTGCTCGTATGTCATAATATGCACTTTCCAAGAGCAGCAACCGTGGATCGCAGAAGCAGCTGTGTAGATGGGGTTAAGACAGTCCACAGAATTGGCAGATTGGCTTGATCTCTAACACTCAGCTTTTGTCTCCAGCTGGTAATAAATGTGCTGGAGAGCTCTCTTGTCAATGGAGGAATGAATGAGCCATTTAGATATAGGAAGGGGGAACTACTGGGCAGAACCCACATACCCAAAAGAAAAAAAATGGTTAGGTTAAAAAAGCTATAACTTTTCAAGATCAAGACAAACAAAGCCGAGAGTTTGTTATGAGATGGCATGAGGGAGACATGGTAAATCAGAAGAAAACTGATATACGGGTAGTCATTTTACATGAATATTAAAGTAATGTATTTATGGTAACCACTATGACCATTCCAAATTATGTCCATTGGGATGCCAGTTGTTGGAGCAGAAGTGTAAAACCTGCTGATAAGAATATGCACATTTGCATGGTATGCCCAACACAGCACAGCTACTACTAATACCGGAATTTCATGTTGAGTGCCATTGAATCTTTTACCCTATGCCATAGTCCTGCTCTGGAGAGAATTAAATTAAAGCTGTTTAAGAGGCATCCTGTAGTAGTGCTGAAAGTGGTCACCAGAAAGTGGTTCTGGACATCTGTCAAAAAAAAAATCATAAAAGTGTCTTGATGAAAAAGATGGCTGTCTACTATGTAAATGTTGCAGTGACATCACTAGATGATGAGTAAAATATAAACCAATCAAACTTGCCATACGTGGGGTGTTCTGACTTGAATGAATCTAATGTGCATGTTCTTCCCATGGATGCAGAATGGGCAGCAGGCATTCATTCGGGATGCATGTGAAGAGGAGATAATGGAATTAGGCTATGTTATAAGCATACTGATATTTCAGTTGTCAGGAAATGTAATTGCTTTTGGGGAAGATAGCAATAAATGAAATTTCTAAGCATTAGACAGCAAACTATTGAATGATCTTTATGCTTACTGGCTTATTAAAGTGTTTCTTTAAAAAAGAGGGGAAGTGGAAGCAAAGAGCAGATATAATTTCATTTCTAATCCACATTGTCTTACCAGACTAGACTCTGTTGCTGCTAAACCAGACCAATTTGCCTGAGTTTAAAAGCATAGATTATGTCCCATCTATCCACATGTGGCTAATATACAGTTCTGAGATGCAGACTGCATAACAAACTGGAGCCCACTGTAACAAGCCATCAGATGTCAGAATGCCAGGTGTCTACAGAAGTTATTCCTGCCTTCAACATTGTCCCTGAAGCAAATCATTTGAGCTCTGTTAATATTAACAAGTGCCTTCATTGCTTCCACGTAGGATTGCCGAAAAGCTCTGTTCCTAAGGTTGCCAGGGAAACTGGTACACTATCAGAAACCATTAAAAAGCAGAAAGGGGAGGAGGGGGGCTTCCAAAAATATATTGAAGTATTTCAAAGTACTTAACCACTTCAACAGTGAGCTTTAAGTTTTATCGCTGGCGACAAGCCCTGTTTTAAGTATGTGAAGAATAAATTCCAGTAACCATAATAACTACTTAAGTTTCACTGACCTATTTTTGTACTCAGTCTTGTTATTTGCTTTTAATAGCTCTACTGTCTCAGTGACTATGAAAATTCCCTAAGTGAACAGAAACATGTAAATAAAACTGCATCATATTCCCCCATGGTTAAGAAATTGCTGTAATGTATCTTTCTAGCACTTATTTTGTTTAATCTGATTATTTTCTGCATGGGTATTGAGCGTTCTAAACCAGGTTTCTCAGAACTTATTTTCTCAAATAGGAATGAAATGTAAAGAGTGTCTCTTTTTTTCTGCCATGTCCTCATCGATAGTTTATCCAATTAATTTATCTATTTCTTTATTTGTTGACTGTAGAAAGGATAGTTCCAATATGCAACTTGCTATAATATGTAGGCTATTAAATCTGCTAATATTTCTATACTGAAATAATGTGCTGTGCATTCTAATGTCAGGGCTCTTGTTGGTGTGCTTACAGCAGATAAAAGAACAACAGTAACTGTCACCAGTAACCTCTTCTCAGCCATATCTTAAGCTACAGTTTTCACACTACTTATATGAAGTCTGTACTAAACTATTTCCACCTAACTCCGGTATCAATGTGCTTGCAAAGCTGAAAAAACAAGTACAAAATGCAGCTGGGATACTTGTACATTGTGTTCATTTTCTCATATATCAACTAACTGAGCAGCTATGTTGGGCAATGTTTTTTTATGCACAATATGCCATTATGAATGGTCAGCCATTACCAACTTTCTTTCTTTGAGCTGATGGGTAGGTCAAAAAAATAACCAGTCCACAAATCAGCTTACTCTTGTGGAGTAATCGAGCTATGATTGCAGTCGGCCAGGTGTACAGAATGGCGCATACTACTGCATGCAACCCATGATTAGTAGCATATGACATGTCCTCTTTCCATTGTCTGGAATTCTTCCTGGCTCAGGGGCCTGATTTATAGAGGGCATCCCCATTCTAATGTGTCAAGATGCTTTGGTTCCCAGTTCCTCATTATTTGTATGGAATATACGGGGGCCTGGTGTGTTATGCATGAGATGTCTTATGGTATAGGATTACAGAAGAGATTTCATGGTGAATATAGGGTGTCCATATTCTTTTGAAGTCCATCTATGACCAAAGCTTCAGTTTTCTTTTTCTTTCTTACTGTTGTTTTTTGTTTAGATAATATCCAGTTTACCTATGCAACGTTAAGATCTCCAATGTCTATGGTTTGCCACTTTTGCCAATATTTTAATCCTACTCTGCAACTTGCAAGCCATATCTTTGCCTCTATTTGATGAGTGTCCACCTGGGATATCTGGTTCCCTTTATTGTCCTGACAAAAGGATAAAAAGGTCACACAGACATACCACTCAGTAAAAACTGCAAGAAAGACCCAGCAAAGCACTGTGTAATACCTTAAGGCTCCTATAGTGAGGGTGTGTTGGATATATGCAAAAGACTCCTTAAGGACAGGCCAGTATTGGAGGACATATAATTCCTTCCTACCTCCCTTCCTTCCTCAGTCATTTCTATTGAACAAAATATCTCATTTTGCATATACAAGTTTGCTTCGTCTTCTACCTTGATTTTTTTTGTTTGCCTTTCTATATACCCCAAATTCTGCTTTCTGCATTACCCTTTTTATTTCCTGTAAAGTCAGTATTTCTCTTATAACCTTAATATTAATACCTTATTCTATAAGTACAACATGTAGGTGCTTCATTTTTGTCACCTTGGTTTCCAGCGTTGCATAACATCAACTTTCACTCAGTTCTTCCTTCATTTTTTTGTTTATTATTTTACTACTTTCTTATTATCTTGTATACTATTCCTATAGCCTTAGTTGTGGCACTTGTCTTCTCCCCCTTCCAGTTCAGTTTAAAATGACTATTTTTCTAATGCACTATATTAACACATTGGTCGGTATTTGTCTTCATTTTTAAGTTATGTACAAGCAATCCTTGTCACATAGGTCCTGTTTTTCTATCTGTCACCCACACATTTGTTCTAGATTTTCACTTTTAAAGTGACACTGTGATCCCATGTGCAAAAATGGGAAAAGGGGTTGTAGAATGATGGGTGGATATTAGTCATATACAGAAATGCAGTACAGTTTTGTTTATATTTGCTTGTGCATTTGTTTTTGATACTGGCAGCACACATATGAAAGACACATTGCTTCCCACCTTCTTACAGAGCTACCATAATGCCATTGCCCTCTGCTTCACTACTTCATTATTTGCCTCTTCGTTTTAGGACTATTGCTTCTTTTACCGTGGTGGTGCAGCAGTTAGCGCTGTCGCCTCACAGCAAGACGTTCTCCAGTTCAATTCTTGCTTTGTTGCCTTCTGTGCGGAGTCTTGCATGTCTTCCCTGTCATCACATGAGTTTTCTCCAGGTGCTTGGGTTTCCTCCCACACTTCAAAGACATGCAGCAGGTGGACTGGACACTTTAAATTGGCCTTAGGAGTGAGTGTGTATGCGAGTGAGTGGTGGTAATGAAATATTGCGGTAGGACTAGCCACCCAGTGGTGTAAACATTGGCTCGAGATGATAGTCACTGTTGAAGTGACACCCCAACCTCATGTGCAAAAAATGGGAAAAGGGATTGAGGATGGATGGATGGATGGATGGGCTCTTTTACATTTCTGGCAACTTTTAGAAAGGGACATTTGCCTTATCTCATCTCATCTCTTGTTTTCTTACAGTCCTGACCTACTACTTCTCATACTATGTCCTACAGCTTGTGATCTTATCTGAATCATGTTCTTTTACACTCACGCTTGTATAACATTCTAGTAGAAGAACGCTAGTCGTTGATTTTTCTCCCTAATTGTTACAGCTGAATCCTTTACCGGCCACTCTAACTACTCGTTATCTCTCTTTTTATTCCATCTTTCACCCTTCCATTGGTTTACTATTCAGCAGCCATTTTGAAACCTGCTTACACTCAACTTCCACTTTTCTTTGAAGTAATATCTCTAAGATGAAGTTTACACTTCCTGCATGAAGACCGACTCATTGCCTTCCCACACCTTTCTATTGACTCTACTTCTTGTCCTTTAACTTCTGATTCTTTTCAAGTCCTTTGAATAATTTTACAGATCCAGATTGTGCTCTTCTGTTCCCTTGTTTTCTCCAGCTACCACATCTGCAGCCTGTCCACTTTTTCTTGACTATTTTTCCTTTTCATTCTGGAAGCCTGTTAGATCTTCACAGTAGAATCAGTATTGCAGCTTTCACTCACCGTCCTGTTTAAAAAATATCTTTCCTTATAATATTGCTGCCAGCTAAGTGGGTTGAGTGTAAGAGGGCAGACCAGTCTTAACATCTTTCCCTTAAAAAGTATATCAAACTCTACATAAGGATGTAAAAAAGATGAATGCCATGTGGAATTGCGTTTGACTTGTGTTGAAGATTGCAATCCTCTTCTTCATCTGCAGATGTTGACCAGCTATCTGAAGAACTGGCTGCTCTTGTGAATCCTGTCGTCTGTAAGTAAAGAACAAGTTGAAAGTTTACATTAAAGTAAAACAGCAGTTGCACACTTGAATATGTTGATTGGAATGGTATAGTTGTTCTTCTCTACTGGTCTGGCTTTTAGAATCATTAGTTATACACCAAAACAACAATATAGTATTTTAATGAGATGACTTCACATCAGTAGCAGCAAAACTGGTTACATTTGACAGAAACCATAATTTGATAATGCAGCACAAATATATACCTATAATTAACAAACAATTGCAGCCATCATACTGATAAGGAGATATAAGATATCCTCCCTGTTTCTCACTTTGAATCAAAAAATGGCAGAGATTTTAATCAGGTTTGCAAAATCCTTCTTGGTCATGATGGGTGAGGTTGTAGTTTCCTCTGTAAAGCAATACACCCCTGTTTTACTTGGAAAGAAATAATTTCTCAAAGTTATGCATGATGGAGGAGAAAGAGTTCCAATGTTTCTAACTGCTTATGATTTGGGCAAGCAGTATTGTCTAATCCATATGAAAGCAACTTTATGATATGGGAGTACTTTTTATTTTGTATGTCTTCCATAGAGCTCTCTCTCTCTCTGAGTCTGCCATTCTGAGTAATAATGTGACAACATGGAGTAATAGTTAGCACGTGCTCTCACAGAACATGGTTCTGCACTATAGCTCCTGGCTTTGGTCCTTTCCATACATAGTCTGCAATACCTTCCTGTATCCATGTAAGTTTTTGCTTGGGGCTTAGCATTTTCTCACATCCCCAAAAAATGTCAGGTGGTAAACTTATGATACATCGGACTAATCATAGGTGTAGACATCAGTGTGTCTCTCGCAATGGACTGGCATCCTATTCAGCAGTGATTCCATGTCTCATAGCCATTGCTTTCCCATTTAGGCTATGACTCTCATCAGCCCTGACCAGGATAAAGTGGCTGTTATAAAATTAATGAAACAAGGGCATAGCTACTGAATCTTCAGAGAGAAAGGAGCATATTATCTTTCACAAGGGGCATTTTTTGTCTATGAAGTTTATCATGGCTTGCAAACAGCATCTGTCTGTTGCTTCAGCTATCCCAACTTATCCTTCTGTCCTCCACCCATTTGTTTGCTCTCAGCAGCTCAAAAAAAACTTGTCCTGTTTGTTTTACTACTGGGTTGTCTACAGAGATTAGGCCCATTTTCAGTGTCGGACAAGGGATACAAGCATCATAAAGAGAATGTACAGAGATACTTCACTTCTGCAGTGTGTTTCAGAATCTGCATTTCAGAAAAGGAAATATTTTTCACTTCTTGTTGCCTCAGTCATTTGGATATGTATTATGTATTATTGTTTTGCACACAAATGTCCTACATTGGTTTAAAGTGTACTTTCTTAGTTGAAGTCCTTAAGATTTCTCCAATTTCTGAATTCTATTTTGTGTCTGGAGGAGTTAGCATTCTTTTATTGCTGAGATATTACCCTTGTTTAAAGTTATGTCAGTGTCATATTTGCAGTGCATATTCATACTCTAGTATGATCTATCACCGGGTCATACATCTACTGTTTTGCCATTGTGGTTCAGTATCTCAAGTTATAAATAACAAATACTCTAAAATTCTGGATGTGCTTTTAACCATGGCAGGGGGTCATGAATGTTCTCGAGACTGTATAGCTAAGAGATATTATGCCACTGTACAGAGTATGGAAAAGGGTAGGCAAGCACGACAAAAATAATGGTGCTAAATTTTAGGGAAACACATTCTACAGAGCTGGTAGACAGGGTCAGAAGAGAATTATGGTACTATTAGTAAATGATGGGAGTAAATAAGCTATGCAATGAATTAGGGGATTGAGCATATAAAGTTATGGGTAAAGGTTTTAAGAATAAAAAAGGGGGAGAAGACCAGTGATTTTATACATGGAGATGAGGCTAGCAATTATGGCTAAAATATGGCATACAACAAGTGGAAGGAGGAGGTGCAGATGTTAAGGAGACACAATACAAGAAGGCTAGCATAAAGGCAGCAAATAGATGAAGGCAACAAATGTGTAAAGTGAAAGTTAACAGGCATATCTGCTCATAACAGGGAACAGTGGTTTCTAAATTTATAGTTGAAATGGTTTGATCATGACAGGTTGGACAGATATGAGAGGGGATCATAGCAGACTGTATTTAAATCAACAGTGCTGAATGCATATTTTACTTCATTCTGTATGAAATAAACAAGGGAAGGTGATTATTGTTGTAAGGAGGTAAGGCTAAATGGGCACAGCAGTGGACAAATTCCAGGACAAAGATGGATGAGATGTTGAGGGAACTGGCTGCCCTTTTAATGATACATTAAAAGGATCAGCCTGTCAGAGTTCTTGGATATCTAAGTAATACACTGGAAATTTCCATGTTAGAGATGTCCAAGCAGAAGTGCTTGAAGTTTGAAGGACAGAAAAATCCATGGAACAGCAAGCTTGTTGGCCTGACAGTAGTGGAAGGGAAAGTCATGGAAAAAGTCCTAAGTGGAAGGCTGGTCATTGTCCTGGAAATCAATCGCCATAACAGGAAACAGCATGTACTCATAGGTAGAGGTAGCTGTCTTATAACTAAGCCACAGGAAAAGTTGGCAGGAGAAAACCAGGAAATGTGGTTTACCTGGTCTTCCACCATGGCCTTGTACTCAGTCCCCCACAGGTAGCTTCTAGGAAAACTGGAGGGCTGGTGCAGAATGAGTATGGAGGAACTAGACTGCTGCATGATTCGGTGGTAGGACATAAGGGGTTGTAGTAAAAGGGACAGTGTCATATTAGAGTACTACAGTAACTGATGTTTGGTATAGTACTTTAGTGTGTGTATTTAAAACATACTGAAGGGAACAGAGAACAGGATCACCCACTTTGCAGGTGGCACCAAAATAGTTGCAGCACTGTGGACTGGAAGAGTCTAAATAAGAATTTGAACAAGTTGACCAAATAGGCTAAACGGTGTCAGCAAGGATTATTGCAGACCAAGGCAAAATACTGCACATAAACTACCACTACCTTTGTGTGCTATATCATGGTGGGGGAGGGGGGGCAAAGGCAACAGAGCAGGAAATGAATCTGAACACTTAAGATTACACCTGGTATAGACCAACAGGAAGAGACTGAGAGGACATTAGCAACATCAGATAGAATGCAGTTGTGTATCCTCAGGTGGTGAGACTGCATATGTAAAGAGGTAATGCTCCTACACTGCTGGGCTCTGGCCAGGCCTCGTATGAGGACTGTACATAGTTCTTGAAACAGTATGAGGAGATGATCAACAAATTATGAAGAGTCTAGAACAGAGCCACCAGAAAAGCGCATCAGTTGGAAGGGAAAGGATATGACAAGAGACTAGAGAAGCTGGAGCTGTTCTCTCCAGTGACTGGAAGAGAGAGAGGAAATTACATGATATGGATGTACAAGGTTATGTTAGGGAAAAGTGAAGGGTCGACTTGAACAGAAATAATGGGGTTGCCCGTGGCAGGAGATTGTAGGGCTCACATACTTTGGTGATCTGCTAAAGTTGTTCTTTGTCCAGAAGATGGTGGAGTTGTAGAACAGGCTTGGTGAATGTGTGATGCAGAAAGTATATCTCTCAACTCTCCCTGGGTTTGCAGAACTTCACTGATTTGGCGTCATATATTGGCCCTGTCCCTCATAAAATTTTTGATTTGCTGGTAAATCAGATGATTACAGTTAGTCAATAATGTCAGCCATTAGATGTTCATATTCATTGTTCAAAAATGCATGTAGATGCAAAACTTGTTTTTCTATTAACTTTTTAAATGAATCAGAGTCATAGTTAAAGTTGTGCTTGATTTATTCTGGACATTATCGCATCATTATGTTTCATTTTTTCTAGAATTTTTGAGCAAAGAAGTTGAGAAGTACAGGAGAAGGGAATCCAAACAGGCATTAATGAGATTACAGAACAGGTGATTAAATGCTGAGAGGAAAGGGAGGGATCATGGAATGGAGTATAAGGATAAAATGGCTGACTAGTAGCATTAATGTATGCTTCTCTCATGAGGCAAATATAAAGAAAACAAATCAAATGACAGCTGTCACTTTTATGACACGAACAGCTATGAACAAATGACTGTACTGCATATTTTGGGAGAAAATATTGAAAATGACTAATGTCATGAATCTGTGCTCACAAGAATAAATGCAGTGGCATTACTTTGCCAGTTTTACTAGCTTCATCCATGATCTTTTAATGACAGTAATGCAGCCAAAAGCAATTGTAATGAGGCACAGATGACAATTTTACAAATGAAGAACAAAATGTCTTCCAAGTGTGAAAACATATTTTTGGCATGGTCTGAATAAATAACAGTTATCACACTGAAGAAGCATTCTGTCAAAATGACTATATGTTACAGTAATGGAGGAAAATCTCTCAGAGTGCCAGATTTAAGAAAACACAGTTACTAAAGGCAATGCAGCATCATAACTTTGGCAGTTTTAAACGGTGTTGCTTAGGAACTTATGGAATTTTATGACATTGCCACATATATATCAGCAGTATGGTTTTGTTGAGGTACAGAACATGAACACTGGCAGAGCAGAACAACATTCCTTTCTGGTGGTGAAACAGTGCAGTTTGACCTGAATGAGAAAAGTGTCTGCTGCTGCTATATTCTAGTTGAGCTATGGATAAATGACAGGATTGGTTTATTTTTGGAGCAATATTCAATGTTATATGACTAGATGCTACATTAAATGCACCAACATGACTTTCTTAGATTTCTTTTTGTTTCTGTTTGGGTATCTCAGTATCCCACCAGAAATTTCCATTTTTCGCTATCTTCCACATCACCTTTAACCTGTTATGACTCACTATGCTGGGGAACCTCCAGTCCAAGATTTAGACAGTGAGGCATAGAATGGTTGTTATCCTAGCGAATGACACTATTTATTACTTTGATTGCAATCATTGTATGCTGTTTGCTTAAGACATCTGTCAGCTTCACTGCCTATGTTTAAAGATACTTTTTTTCCCCTAGTTGTTTGTCCAGTATTCTCTACCAAAATCTGTACAAGCATTGGTTATTCCCACAATCATCTCTTCAAGGACGGACTGCAGACCAATAGGTGTGTTATCCCTCCAACACACACACAGAAATGCGCACACAAATTCTCACACAATGGATGAGAGCTGTGTTACCAAGAATGCTACTCAGCCAAAACATCACTGTGCTATGAAGTCAACCTGAATTTTCATTCATTTCATAGCAGATCTTGAGAAGCATTTGGGGTCATATCACATTAATACAACCCCCAAAAGTGCCCATGTATGGTACACAGATTGAATTAATAAAGTGAGAGCAGTCCTCATCCAGAGTTAAAGAATGACATTTTAGCTTGGATATTTAAAATGGTAGCTAAGGCATTTGTGAGGTGCTATGAAGAGGTGGCAGCATTGAAAGCTTTGTGAAAAATCACCATAACAGTCATCATTATTAGTCTGCATTTAAACAAATACATCATAACTCTGGCAGTGTTCAGCATTATTTTCCAAAATATTCATTATGCCCATGCTTTGAAGCCATATCATGATTTGTTGCAGTAGCGGTGTTCACTTCTTCCCTGAAAGATAATGTCACAATAATGATCTGAACAAGATGGCCGCCCTACAGTTCATGTGGAGATGGCAAGGGAGCGATGGCTAAAGGAGCACTGAAAATAGCTTGCTAAAATCTCAGGAAACACCCCTAGGAGCATGTTGTAGTGATATTGTAAGCAGTTATATCAGATCAAAGTTTAGCATACTAGAGCTCAGATGAGTCCTTGGTAGAAAAAGTGAATGGCTGTGCAAATACAAATGGGAAGAACTAGTGAAAGGTCCACATTATAAGCGTTTGGTGTGGGTGAGAGAGGTAAGGATGAATGGTTTGTTTTATTGAAGAGAAAATGAAGTGCAGTTCTATATTATTAACATGAAACTTGTGGAGTCAGCAGCTATTAATGCTATGGGTACAGACACTGATATTGGCAAGTTTAGGCATCGTCAGTATCACAATAAAGGCATCTAGCTAAGTGAGGGTTGGAAGCTTTTTGAAATGTTATGTCAATAATGCATTCCAAATATTAAGAAATCACACTTACTGCAAGGAATACTTTATTTTTTTATTTTACAAAGTGACTTGTAGATAGTTGCTAGTACAGGAGAAAACAGTCTAGGGAAGGATTTGTAAATGCTGATCAGATGAGAAGAAAACAATGCAGATGAGATTCATTGCAAACAAATGCTAAGTCCTGTACTTGGACCACAAAAACTGTGATGTGATGTTGCATCAGCTGCTAGGAGTGAAACTGATGGTAAGAGATCAGGGAAAGTACCATAAGGGGTGTTAATCATATCTGAGTTTGATTACCAAGAGGGGGGGAGAAAGCATCATGTAGATTACAGACGTCTATTGTCAGGCGGCAGACTCCAAAAGAAACAAAATGTAATTTTTATACTTTAACTTGCCATGGTCAGAACACACATTTCAGACTGTACAGTTCTAATGGTTGCAAATGGAACTAGACATCATTATTCTGTTAGGGATACAGATAAACGCAACCAGAAATATCACAGAATGAAAAGTGAGGGTTATGATTAAACATATGGAAAGCTACAGCTCTTTGTATCTGAGGCAGAAAAAGATGAGGGAATATTAACAGATGGCAAGTGGGGGACAAAGAAGGCACAGATAATAGATTGTGGGAACTGAGTATTCTCTACATTTATGAAAGTACTTCTTCACAGAAAGGTATGTTGGAATGAAATACTGAAATAAAAGGTGGAAGAAGGAGTCCATGGAGTCATTCAGGTGGAGGTTTACTGTAATTCTGCAAATGTAGTTACACCAAACTAAAATACAAAGAAAACCTTTGACAATAGCATTCATTTTGACAGTACTATAGATAACAAGTATATTTTGCAGAGGGCAAGCATCTCCCCCACACCCCCACAATAGCACACCCTTGAGTCTCTAACTGTATCAACTCCTGGATCACATATCCTTAGTAGTATGAGGAAACTTCATTACCCCAAAGTTCTGCAGTCTCATACAAATATTCCATCAGTTGTTTGATACATCTAAGATTTAGTTATAGCTCAAAAAATGAATCATATTTTTAATTATGTACACAGATACATATCAATAGCCGCGGTGGTGGTGCTGCAGTAGCGTTGTCACCTCACAGTAAGACGTTGTCCTGTTCGATTCTCAGCTTAAGCATCTTTTGTGTGGAGACATGCGTGAATGGGCGTACCTTCGTTGAAGGTTGTGCATCAGGCCTGGCAAGTTGGTACGTAAAAATCTACTGCCAATCATTAGCGGACTGGAGTTCCGCTGTGGCGACCCCTAACTGGGAAAAGCCAAAAGATACAACAACACAGATATATATCACCTTTCTAGAGAACATGAGGCAGATGATGTATGAATAAGGAGGGAGGCAGAGATTCAGTGGAAGTGGAATACCAAATGTATTTAAAGAACAAACTAAATAGGCAACCAAGCAAATACAATGTATTGTAGGGGTCTATATTAAATTGCTGCCCACTTAGGTTGTCGAACGCCTAAACGTTGACACCTAAACGTCGACAACTTAAAATTGTGAACGGCAGTTTCCACACAGGGACCAAGTCATTTGGCCGTTACAAGGAATTTGCCCTGTGTACAACGTAGAGTGATCTCGGAGTTGGTATATTTAGTTAGGGGGCGGGTGTGGTGGGTCAAAGCCCCCACACTTGATTTCTGTTTAAATTTTTTTTTTTTTTTTACTTTGGCCAGCGGCTTTCTTTCCCTGTGTGGAAAGTGCCATTCGTGATTTTAAATTGTTTTAGGTGTCGATGTTTAGGCATTCGACAACCTAAGTGGTCGACAATGTAATATAGACCCTATTATAGCATAGTAACACAGATCCTGGTCCCTAGCAAATCACTACTGAAGACCGCATGTATTGTACATCAGTCAGCCCATCTGAACATTGACTTTACTGTTCTGTTGGTGAATTAATGATTTCAGAAAGTATTTCCAAGGTTCACTGCAAAAGACTATGAATTTCTTTCAAAAAACATTGTGTTGATTTTAAATAAACAGATCAATAAACAAATGATTCTGATTTATAAGTAGCTGAAACTAAAAATAAAAAAAGAAAAAAAACAGGAATAGAAAAATTACAGATAAGCAA
The DNA here is from genome assembly GCF_019279795.1 of Protopterus annectens. NCBI lineage: Eukaryota > Metazoa > Chordata > Ceratodontiformes > Protopteridae > Protopterus > Protopterus annectens. The sequence continues at coordinate 212,370,943 of NC_056732.1, read as the reverse complement.
GCACTGTTGTTAGAGAGATTGTATGCAGATACTTTTCTGCAAATTCTCTGCTTTTGACAGCAATGCAAAAGAAGTACAACCTCTGTTTTCCTTTAAAGTTGATAATCCTCAAAAACAATGCCAGTTGTTACTGCAAACATTTGTATTTACTGTCAGCACATTTGTTGAGCAGCAGAATGCCTGATTAGTGCTGTGACGGTATTTATAGTGTCCTTTTGAATTTACAACTCTCTATTCACTTTCAAATGAAGCTGTTTATTTTTCTCACTTCCTACTTAAGCAAAACAATTCTCTCACACAAAATATTTTAGAGTTTTTTTTGCCTTGAATTCCTCAGCTAAGTGGTATTGTCTCATCCACAGAAAGCTTTGCTGTTCATATTCATTTAGTGCAGGCAGACAGAGTGATGGAATGGTTCATATATTGTTGATATCATGGACATGGAATGACTCAAAGCCCTGTCACTATACTTGGTATCCTACAGACTGCTAACAGGTCGCCTGTGTCAGGCATACAAGGCATCCCTCAACCCATTACTGATGGATTTACTGCATATCAGCAAGTCAGATGATATCAGAAATATTCGGTCTAGGGTTCTGAACATCTTCATAGGTTCATAGGTGTGTACTAGGCTAGTGACCACAAGCCATGCATCTCAAATCTCTGACAAGTTCTAGTAGCCTTGATAAATGTAAGAAAGGGCTTGGGAAATGAAACATTTAAAAGAAGGGGCCTGGGAGATGAACCATTTACAAGCTACCTGTGACCATTACAGATGTAGGTGCCAAATCAGGGATGAATTTCCTGCTCTCCATCCAGTCGTCCAACTCACACTTCAGTTGGGTCAGGGAGGAACTCTGCTTCACATAGATGGGGAGTCTGTACCAGAGAAGGGGTAGTCTCTGGATACATACCTGTCTGTCCAGCAGGTCCTATTTATATAACAGGCAAGGTTTAAGACTTTAGAACAGGTAATTCTGGTGGTGATTGTTTTGCAGATATGCAGTAGGTCCATCAGGGTGGGTTTAACAATGCCTTTTGTGTCAGGCATATATCTCCCCTCAACAGCCTGTAGGAGAGAGAACAAAGGGATAAGGATTTGAGGCTGTCTGCATAGGCCATGTTACTTAGTCCCTGTATTCTTTTAGTGAGAAATCTCTGCAGACGTTCCAGTTGTTGGATGTGCCTGATTAGGTACGTTCCAAAGAGGGCATTGTGCTCAAGGATAGGTCTGAATCAAAGATAAAAAGGTCACACATGCAATCTAATTAATAAAAACTACAAAAAAACCTAACCAAGCTAAAGTTTTCACTGTGTGATTCCTCAAAACATCCTGCAACAGAGGACTATGAGATATATGCAAATGACCGCTCAAGGAACATCAGGTGTTAAGTCTGTTTATGGATATTTTCAGGCCAGTAATGCCAAACCCCACCAGCTGTGGACATGCATGTTTCATCCTTCTTATGACCTCATCAGTACAGGATAAGTGTACTGTTTGGATAACCTTTAGAAACACAGGGTTGGTGCACCCAGCTGATGCTCATAACCATTACGGTGCCTGGAAAAATATCCTATCTAATAACAAAATCAAAGAATAAAATGGTCACACAGCCTATCCTATTAGTAAAAACTACAAGAAAAACCTAGCCAAGTTACTGTTTTCAGTGTGTGATTCCTCAAAACCTCCTGTAACAGAGGACTATGGGATATATGACCCTTAGGGATTATGTGCATATATCCCATAGTCCTCTGTTACTGGAGGTTTAGAGGAATCACACAGTAAAAACTCCAGCTTAGCTAGATTTATATTGTAGTTTTCAATGCTAGGTCTGATGAATGCTGAATAAACTGGTACAATGACCTCCTTGGACCTTCTGCAACATCAACAGAGTGGTTTTGGAGAGGTGGGTATATCTTGCAGAGGATACCACTGATCTGGAATAGACTCCCCATCCACATAAAATACAATTCATCCCTGTTCATATTCAAGCACAACTTGGCTTTATGGATGGGAAACAGAAAATTTACACTTGGACTGCCCCTGTACTAATAATGGTCAGAGGCAGCTCTTAAATGCTTTATCCCATGCATGATTTCCCTTAATTTTTGTATGGTATGATTCTAGCTATTTTCCTTAGGGGTTATATACAGTTACTGATCATGGGATGGGTAAGGCCAATATCTAAACAAATGAGATAGGTTAATTTGAGTACAAAAATGGAAATTGGCTAGGCTTTAAATGCCCCCAAGGGCAGCTAGCCTTGTTCTTACCTATGAACCTATAACATTTTCCAATATGTTTTTAACATGACATGATATACCTAATTTCCTATGCCAATGTTCTAGTCGGTAAATCACTTTCTTGTTGCCAACCTTTGTTGAAATGTGGTTAACGTGTTCTTTAGTATATAAAACTATATTTATATGTAAGTGATAAAAATGAAAATGAACTCCCCCACCCTGTGCACACTCATGCAAAGATCAATACCTTTTATTGTAAAAGCTCAAGACTTTATATTTCTAGCAGCATGGTGTGACTCTGGACAAAGAAATTGCTATGCCAGTATTGTAAAACAGTGATCTGCATTTTTTACACGAATATAAGAGGTGGAGAAAGTATTCTGTTCAGTGGATGAAATAACCATGGAGTTCCACCTCCTTGTGTAAACTGTATGAAGAAATAGGGAACTGTATTGAAGTGAAATAGTAGCGTGTCTCAGATAAGAAGGGTTTGACTGGCATATGCAAGTCAATTGAAAAATTGCACAGACTGAAAGATTCTGGGTGGTGCTAGCAGCAGAGAGGCTAAAAGAGCGACTGCTAACCTGATAAAAGTGTTTTTTTTTTCCTGATACTACCCGAGCGACTGTCCGATCTAGCTAAATAGCAAGTATTTCTGCTTCTTAAGCTGTTTTAAACTGTTTAAAGTTTTTTTGCACCTGCACTTTTAAAGTTTGTCCTGTTTGTTGCATTTACCTGTTGAGGCTACACACTCAAGTGTGCTAGCCTGTGTCACATATTTATTGCATTTTCCTGCTGTTTGTTGCAAAAAAGAAAAAAAACAAAAAAAAATCCTTGTTTCCCGTCTTTCCTGACCTAGAGTAGTCCAAATACAGGCTTTTCTGTATTCTGGACTTTTGGAAAGTTCCTGTGTTGCCCATTTCCTTTCTTGGATAAAGGGAGGCTTCTTTGTTCACCAGTGGCAGTGGGGAGCTTAGAGCAGCCTATCTATCCCTGGAGGAGTGTTCCCAGCACAAGAATCTGGTAGTCTATTGGCCGTTTTGAGCCACTTTCTAGCTCTTTCAAGTCCCCCTGTATAAAACCCGCTTTGGTGCGGTTTTTGCACTTGTTACTACTCAGCCAAGCTCCTCGTGGTCCTGCAGAATGGTGCTAGCAGCAGAGAGGCTAAAAGAGCGACTGCTAACCTGATAAAAGTGTTTTTTTCCTGCTACTACCTGGGCGACAGTCCGATCTAGCTAAACTGCAAGTATTTCTGCTTCTTGAACTTTTTTAAACTGTTTAAAGTTGTTTTTGCACCTGCACTTTTAAAGTTTGTCCTGTTTGTTGCATTTACCTGTTGAGGCTACACACTCAAGTGCACTAGCCTGTGTTACATATTTATTGCATTTTCCTGCTGTTTGTTGCAAAAAAGAAAAAAAAGAAAAAATATATCCTTGTTTCCTGTCTTTCTTGACCTAGAGTAGTCCAAATACAGGCTTTGCTGTATTCTATACTTTTGGAAAGTTCCTGTGTTGCCCATTTCCTTTCTTGGATAAAGGGAGGCTTCTTTGTTCACCAGTGGCAGTGGGGAGCTTAGAGCAGCCTATCTATCCCTGGAGGAGTGTTCCCAGCACAAGAATCTGGTAGTCTATTGGCCGTTTTGGGCCAATTTCTAGCTCTTTCAAGTCCCCCTATATAAAACCCGCTTTGGCGCGGTTTTGCACTTGTTACTACTCAGCCAAGCTCCTCGTGGTCCTGCAGAGTGGTGCTAGCAGCAGAGAGGCTAAAAGAGCGACTGCTAACCTGATAAAAGTGTTTTTTCCTGCTACTACCTGGGCGACTGTCCGATCTAGCTAAACTGCAAGTATTTCTGCTTCTTGAACTGTTTTAAACTGTTTAAAGTTGTTTTTGCACCTGCACTTTTAAAGTTTGTCCTGTTTGTTGCATTTACCTGTTGAGGCTACACACTCAAGTGTGCTAGCCTGTGTTACATATTTATTGCATTTTCCTGCTGTTTGTTGCAAAAAGAAAAAAACAAAAAAGTTATCCTTGTTTCCCATCTTTCCTGACCTAGAGTAGTCCAAATACAGGCTTTGCTGTATTCTGAACTTTTGGAAAGTTCCTGTGTTGCCCATTTCCTTTCTTGGATAAAGGGAGGCTTCTTTGTTCACCAGTGGCAGTGGGGAGCTTAGAGCAGCCTATCTATCCCTGGAGGAGTGTTCCCAGCACAAGAATCCTGTAGTCTATTGGCCATTTTGGGCCAATTTCTAGCTCTTTCAAGTCCCCCTGTATAAAACCCGCTTTGGCGCGGCTTTGCACGATTTTGCGCGTAGAGCAGCATCGGGCAGCTCCGCTTAATTGGGTTTAAACCATTCTCAGCTCCACAAAGTCTGCCCTTCATTTTTTCCTTAGAACTGATCTAGTTCTCATAATAAACACCCTATTCCTACTCTAAAGCATGGCACTTGCTCACTAAAGCAATTATATAAGTCAGCACTAAAAAAATAAAAGCACTACACCCTCACAAACTCCCCTTGAGTACCTTGTTCCCCATTGACCCTTTTTTTCAATTATAAAGTAATTCCCAATACTATTCTAGCATGTCCAAAGGTCAGTTGTCAATCTCCTCTCCGGTCCAGCTGGTGAATCTGGGAATCTTGAGGCAATGTTACAACTGCCTCATGTACACAGACAACCCTCTCCTCCTCCCAACAAATTCCAACACATGTGAGAGATGCAACCATATAGCCATACTGGAGGCTAAGCTCTCTCAACTCAGTACTGGCAAAACCAGTCAGTAGAAGAAGGAAACCACACTCACTACAATTCCAGTCTCACATAGACCTACCACGACAGCAAACCAAACACATAAACACACAAAAACATACTCGGAGGCTCTAAATAAAAATCTGCCTAAGCAGCAGAGACCTCCAAAGCAGACACCCAAGCAACCGCTACCCCAAAACAAAACATGTGCAACACATAGCTCACAAAGCCAGTGTGCCGAACAGTCACAGCCCTAAAGGCTAAACAATACACCTGATAAACTTGTAATAGGTGACTCTATCGTCAGGCACACTGACGTCCTGCTCACCAGGCTGAACAAGGAGAAGGTCACGGTGAGCTGCCTGTTGGGCGCTAGGATCCGCCACATAATACAAGCACTCAGGTCACTCCAAGGCAAGTACAAATATGACTCAGTCATTGTCCATGCTGGTGTGAATGACCTGAGATGTACCTCCCTGGACTACATGAAAAGAGACATAGAGGAGCTCTCTGAGCATGTAGCCCATGCCGGTATGACCCTGACGTTGAGTAGCATCTTACCCTCACCAAGAATGATGCCACAATATGAAGACAAGATGATCAATTTCAACAATTGGCTTAAGTATTGGTGTCATTCAAAGGGGATCCCATGCCTGTCAGCCTGGGATGACATGCTCGACAAGCCACGATGCTTCGCTAGGGACAGCTTGCACCTGTCACCCCCATAGTGCCATTTTTAGGCAAGACTCAAAAGACAAACCCACCTTCATATGTATCACAAGAGATAAGAAACTAAGAGTAATGCTACTCAATGCCAGAAGTCTAAACCTCAAGATGCACGCACTCGAAACTCTCCTTAGCATGGAGAACATTGATATCTGTGCAGTAATAGAAACCTGGTTCAAGGCTCCCGAGAGCACCCCAGCACTACCAGGTTATACCTCATACCATGCTTTTCGGCCCCAAATCTTGGACCGAACCACAAAAGAAGGGGGAGTATCAATATTCGTCAAAGATACCCACACCTCCAGGTTGGTGGCACAGCACGAAGCATCAGAGACTATCCATGTGCAACTAACAGTGGGTAAAACTGCCTTCCAGTTTATAGCCTGCTACAGACCACCCTCCCAAACCGAGGAACTCCACTCGGCCTTCCTGAGAACACTGGAAAATATGAAGGTCTCTCCAAACACCATTATATTGGGCGACTTCAACTACCCAAACATAGACTGGGAGCATTATTCTAGCTCCAACACCCTAGCCCAAAGGTTCCTAGAATTTATAAACTCAGATGCTATGGAACAACTTGTTACCACTCCCACAAGAGGGGAAAACATACTGGACCTGATCATCACCAACATGGGGGCTCTATGCTCCAGACCAGAAGTGTATCCCTCACTGGTAAGATCAGACCATAAACTAATCTCACTGGATATTCACATCCCGACCCCACCCCCTGCCCAGAAAACCACAGTCTAAAACTTCTCTAAAGCAAATTTCACACTCCTCAAAACCAAGGTAGAATTCTTCAAAGCCCCCGGGCCTGTGGAAAATACGTCCGAGACTGCAGAATCCTTTATAAACGCATTCTATGAACACCTTCAGGAATGCATGAATCATGCAATCCCAAATAAAACCAAGACCCAATCCTCCAAAGGCAAGCGTCCTGTCTGGTGGACCCCAGCCATAAACAAACTATACAATAGAAGGAGGAAGCTACTACATGATAGAGCAAAATCCCAAAAAGGGAAGGCATCTCTGATCAGTATTAGCAAAAAACTACAGGCACTCATAAAATCGTGTAAGGCCAGCTTCGAGAGAAAACTTGCACAGGACACTAAGGATAATCACAAGGCTTTCGTTAGTTATGTTAGGAACCTGGGTGGGAATTCCCAGATATGCTCAGAATTAGTCCAAAATGACAAAAAATACACTGAACCCACAGACATTGCCAACATCCTAGCTGACAGGTTCAGTGCAAACTCCCCCCCCCCACCAAAAGGGCAAATATCTATCCCAGCCAGAGTGCTGCCCCCCTGACATCTCAGATGCTCAGGTAAGAGCCGCCCTCTCCAAAGCAAAAAACACAGCATCAATGGGACCAGATGATGTCCCGGGCTGCATCCTACATGAACTCCAAGAAGAGCTAAACCCAAACATAAAACTACTGTTCAATCTCAGCCTTACTACAGGATATGTACCCAAAGAGTGGCGTACAGCAACAGTGGTCCCTCTCCACAAAGGTGGTGCCTCAACGGATCCTGGAAACTATCGCCCCATAAGCCTGACTAGCTAGGTCTGCAAAGCTATGGAAAGGATAATCATGGACCTCATAAATAAAGATATTGGGGACCTACAGACACTGGATCTTACCCAGTTTGGCTTTGTTAAGGGCAGATCCTGCCTCTTAAACCTGGTCGATTTCTTTGAAACAGTCACCAAGGCCATTGACGAGGGGAAGGTGGTCCACACAGCCTACCTGGACCTCGCAAAAGCCTTTGATACAATACCCCACTTGGGCATTATAGATAAGCTCACCAGCTTAAATATAAACCCCTATGTCACTAGATGGATTGCAAACTGGCTCAAGGACAGAACCCACATGGTTAGAATTGCTGGAGCCATGTCAGACTCCAAACCAATTACAAGTGGCATCCCAAAAGGCTCAGTCCTGGGACCTCTCTTGTTCGGTATATTTTTCTCGGAGGTACAGGCCAACACTGAAGGACTGTGGCTGACCAAGTTCGCAGATGACTGCAAACTAGGCGCCATAATCGACTCTCCAGCCGACACAAGCATCCTACAAAAGGGCCTCATAGAAACAGACAACTGGTGCCAGAGCCATGGCCTCAAGCTAAATGCCAAAAAGTGTATAGTCATCCCCTTTGGCAAAAACAAAGTGCCCACAAATTACCACATAGGTCGTAATCCATTAAGTACGGAAGAAGTAATTAGGGACCTGGGGAACCCAAGATGATAGCAATCTCTCATTTGAAAACCATGTGGCCAAAGTAGTTAGAAAAACATTTTATATAGCCCACCTAATCATGGAGGGATTCACATCTAGATCAGGGGAGGTCATCGTGCCTCTTTACTCATCCCTCATCAGGCCCATAATTGAGTACAATGCCCCTTTTGGGATGTACCTCACCAGACACCTGCAGCAACTGGAAAGACCCTAAAAGTACCTCACCAAGAGGATCAAAGGGCTCAAACAGATGCCATATGCTGCCCGGTTAAAGAAACTCCAGCTCTACTCAGTGGCATACCGCCTGCTCAGAGGCGATCTGTGCTTGATGTATAAAGCCATGTCCAACCCGGAATTAATGGACATGCTGCACCTCAGAAAATCCATATCCCATCGAGCTACGCGCTCGAGAGACTTGAACCTCAGCACTGAAATAAATAGGACATGCTGGAGGGACAGATTCATAACCCAGAGGCTCCCTTCACTCTGGAATAAAATCCCAGTCCAGGTTAGGCAGAGTCCCTCATTGACTCTCTTCAAGATGAATCTTGATGAGTGGATGGGAGATCGTAGGATTACCCCGGGTATCATTTCTGTGTCACTGTTAGATAGAGGCACAGTATACTAACCTCGAAAAAGGGCATAGCAAAATTCATTTAAAATGGGTGGTGAAAGCCAAACACACTCTGGCTAGGCTTATAAATGCCCTAGGGCAGATAGCCTAGTATGAACCTATGAAAATTCTATGTTTTATTCATTTTCTAACTTTTCCTACAGTTCAGGCATAGACTTAATATTTATTGAAAGAGTTGTCCACATAAAAGAAGACCAAAACCACTGATTCTTGGTTCTTAAAATAAATGACTCCCTTGTTTCATTGGTTAAAAAAATCAATTAATTACTACAGTAACGTAGCTAGAGTTTGTGCTGCCCGGGGCTGTCTTTGAGTTTGCTGCCCCTCCCCCTTTATGAAATCATGGTCAAATCGCCCCTCCCCCCACATACACAGCCATTTCAGTGTCCCATTACTTGGCTATTTATCTCTATTTACCATAAACACTGTAATGTGCATACTGTTTTATGCTTTACTTCTACAAGGATCATCTGTATCTGGATTAAATTTAAAATGTTTATTTTAAATTTTATAGAATGAACATTGATAGACATCTGCTAAATAAAGCAATACAGTTTCACAATGAAAACAGATTTAGCATTAAAACATCTCTGCACTTGAAACTTTCATTGAAACAGCAATGAAACCTACTTTCAAAGAAAATGCATCTGGCCAGTGGCGCATGACGAAATAGTACTTCTTTTTGAGTACCTCCAGTACCATACAAGCCCTGTAATCTTATATTCTGCTGGACTAATAAAATGCTTATACTTGACTCGGAAACATGGAAACGTCACTATTAAGAGAAAGTGAATTACACAAGATCACGTTTCTAAGGTTTTGATGACATAATGCCCCCCCCCCTATTTAGAGGCTTATGGGGAAGAACTTAGCCCCACACGTCTCATGAGACCCGGTCAAGTTCGCCCCTAGGACTCTCATTTTTGGGTGAAAATCAAACTGTTACCTGGTGGCATGCTTTAATAATAGTTACAAATGCAGATGCTGTAAGCAGCAAGGTCATGTGAACTGTGTAACCATACCTTTCTAATTCTTAGCACAAGAAACCTGAACAAAGGTATTAATAGTGGGGGGACAAAGGCTCAAAATAGAGCAAGATTTTAAATATTGTTCTTATAAACTTGAAAAGTTGCTAAAATAATAGTGTTTGCATTGGCATACATTTCTAAATGATATGGAGTCTGAAACTCAAATGTCTGTCATTATTTCCTAACTTCAGTCCTCAACAATTTGTAGGAAAACCTCAACTTTTATGAAAATCAGACCAAAAATATGAGATAAAAATCTGGATATCCTGCAAAATTCTGGACAGTTGAGACATGTGAGTCTCATCAAACATTTTGGGATATATATATATATATATATATATATATAGAGAGAGAGAGAGAGAGATACCTGAGAAAGAGAAACACAGGATGTAGTTGACACTACAAAACAATTACTATGCCGGTATTTCACCTGTTGCTATAATACAAGAAGTCAGGAGAATCCTAGTCTATCTGGATTAATCAGCAGGGCAGCTGTCATTCTATAATGCTGACAACATGTCACATGTACACACTTACAGTGCCGTTTTATTTATTGAAACAATATATCCTTTTTTTAACTTTCAATAAATGCATTCAAATTATTTCTTCTGTGGTTACAAAATAATATTTTATCATTGTAACTGTAAGTATTACTATCACAAAAACAACATGCTTCCACTTCTGACCTTTTATCTGCTTTTCTGCATTAATTTCAAAATGTAATGCTACTACTATTTCTTACTAAAACCACTCAAAGAAAAATAGCTATAGAACAGAAATGTCTCAGTCTCCTCCTCACTGTATATAGAGACAGAATTACAAGTACTGCATGCAAACACACACACACACACACACACACACACACACACACACACACACACACACACACACACACACACACACACACAAAAGCATGCACGCACTTACCTTACCTTCTCTCTTAACGTAATGGCTGTTTTAAATTCTGCGCACAGGTGTAGAATGACTTTACAAGTTTTACATCTGTGGTGGCATGAGTGCAACTCATGCTTGGTCCTCCTTAAGGGAGAAGACGCTGCATCGCAGTGTTAAGGTTTTTTTTTTTTTTTTTAATTAATTAGTATTTTTGAAGTCTGCCATCCCTAAAAAAGTGCTGCCCGGTGCAGTCCTCCCCTCCCGCCCCCCCTAGCTATGCCACTATTATACTTATAAACTTATAAAACTGTTAAACTTATACTCCTTCTCCATAGCTAAAATCTGGAACACCCTCCCCTTATCTTTAAGATGCAACTATAGTCTCAAAACTTTGAAAATTGGACTTAAGGAACCCCTTTCTAAATCCTGGACATGCTCCTGCTCATCCCCAGGCTGATCAATCTGACTTCTTCTTTACACTTCTCCCTCCCTTCATTCATACTAATAACTCTGTCTGCTTTAATCACTTTACTTTAACCTCTTAGTCTTCCTCTCTCATCCTCTTTCACTCTCATAACTCTATCTGACTAACCTAAAATGCTATTTTCTCTTATGACTAACCGAATATACTGTTTTCTCTTATTTTACTTCTCTTCTTCCATGTTTTCCATTACTACACCCCTAACTTATTTCTTTTTCGAAACTGCCTTTTCTACTACTACAAATTTTCCTTATGACTACTCCAATAATTTTGCCATGAGTAGCATAGTCACTGCATATAAAATAATGCATCTATACTATGTACATAATTGTGGTTATATTTTTGCTACTGATTAGGTGAAATTATTATTTTTCCTACTGGTAAGTGAACATTTTGTTTATATTACTACAATTTATCTTTTGTTTAACTTTTTGTGGAGCTTTTGTCCCTGGGCCTCCACTGAAAATGGGTTCTTTATGGCCCAACTGGACTTTCCTGGTAAACAAATGCCAAATAAACAAATAAATAAAATAAATTGAGTTTTAGAACCTACATTGATTCATCAGCATTACTGCAGTATTGGTGAATGGTTGAATAAAGTTCCAGGTCAGTTTATTTATTTATTTTACAGTTGTTTACCGGCATAGTCCGACTGGGACACTACCCATTTTCAGTGGAGGCCCAGGGAGAAAAGCTCCAACCTAAGCTTACATACAAAGTCATCATATCAAGTAATATAAATTATAGACAAAAAAATGAGTGTTAACACATTTACAGGATAAAAATTAAAAAAATAAATACAGTATCAAATAGAACAAGACTTTAGTTGAATTTATATACGTGGAGGAACATAACATTAGTTAGGAAATTAAGCAGGGAGAATCACTTAGGCAAAGTAGTGCATAGTTAGTAATACTTTTGTGGTGGGAGTTGCAGCTAGGAATGTAACTACTTATAGAGAAGTAGTGTTGTTGGAAGAGATATGTTAACAGAGTTACTACGTACAGCCAAATTGTATAAGTAATGCTAAGTTAATAATTAACCTGGAGTGTTACATGTACAAAGCCAGGATTCAAATAAGTGTCTCTTGAGAGATATTTTGAAATGATTAAAATTGCTTATGGATCTAATACTATGTGGAAGGGTAAAGAGAGTTGCTTGCTGTATTGGATACTTTGGTTACTTGGAGTAAGTCTTTGTTAGATGGTCGTGTAAGTTGTATGCACATGTGGTAACAGAAGTTATTTTTTTTCAAATAAACATGAGCAGAAAGACGACATTATTACATTATTACTATTTTCATTTATCCAGAGCTCAACAGGATGATAAAACAGACACTTATGCCCAGTGACTATATTGTGAATGTACACGACCTGCAGATCCGCAAACAGATCAGTGTGGATGATTCTGTATTCTCAATAAACAGTTATGTCGCTTAGGATTCAGGATAAAATTTCAGAAATAAGTAATATGACAAAACGTCCATTCTAATAACTCCTGTTCCAAAGATGATCTGAGGCCTATTCTCCTTTTTTTATATGTGTTTCTATTCCCATCCAGTTAATGTGTTGTCAGCAGCAATAACAGCTACTGGGGTCTTCCCAGCCCCATTTCATTATGCATGTCACTGTATTTGATCTCAGACGGCAGTAAAATGTAACCAGTCCTGTCATACCCAGCTGGATTTAAACAAAAGAGTGTTATGCCAAGGCAGGACTTGTTCATTCAACCTGGTGCTATACACAAGTTCCTTAATTACAGTCGCTCACTACAAAGAATACACCAGAATTGTCACACACTGGTAACTTGTTCTTTACACTTAAAGTGTGAGCCAGATGTTCAACATTAGGTCACTGTTGCAGTAGCCTAAGCTTCTTGGGTCCTATCCCCTGCCACCTGCCAACTTTTCAAAGTTTAAGGGTACCTTCCACATACTTTAACTGTCAAGGGCCTGACAGGAGCTAGATATATAAAGGCAATGTTTCAGAAACCTTAGAGCTTTCCTCCTTTGGTGGGCTTCGTGGACCTGTCAGTTGGCTAGCGATATTTCAAGGCTGGGCAGATAAGTCACCTTTTTGGGAACCCTCCCACAAAAGTAAATTTCTGAGGAAAACTTGTTTTTTTCTGACAGTTTTATTAAGTTTTGCTACGAAACTTATCTGTTTTGGACTGTCACTACTAGTACTGGAGAGTAATGTGTGAATGCTTGTGTGAACTAACTGTGTGAGATATAAATGTTGTAGCACTGTTTACTACAGATTTGTGTAGTGTCTATTGTGCTTTTGAGGACTGCCTGTATTTTTCTTACATGAAAACCACCATTTGGCTTTGTAAATGTTTACTGAAACTTTTAGGGTCCGCTATTCATCTTCACTGCTGTCTTCACAGCTGAACCTGTGAAGTAGGGTTGCCACCTTTTAAGTGAGCCAAAGTGAGACATGGGGGTATAGCCAATATGACACTGACCACACTGTCCACCATGACATCACCACAGGAGTGGTGAAGGAGATGCAATTATGGGTACAACAGCTGGCTGGCTGCTAGGATGGCTAGCTGGCTGGCTGGAGTGGTTAGCTAAATGAATGAATGTCTGGATGGATGGATGGATAGTTGGTTGGATGGCTGGATGGATGGCTGCTAGAGTGGCTAAATAGCTGACTGGCTGGCTAGATGAACGGATCGCTGCTGGAGTGGCTAGCTGGATGGATGGATGAATTGATGTCTGGCTGTATAACTGGCACTGAAGCTGGCTGGCTGGCTAGCTTGCTTGCTGGCTGGCGCAGCTGTTAGAAAAAAAAATCACTCTTAATTTCAAGAAATAATTATATAATCCTGCTGCAGTAAAATCACTCTTAATTTTGTTAGCGGCTGAAGAAGTGTTAAAACAAACCACTCTACAGAAAATATCTTTGCAGGGCTTTTCCTGGCCCAATCCCCACCCCCTTCATGAATTGCAGGCAGTTGCTGCACAATTTAAAACACTTGGAACTAACAGGGAATAGCTCTTCTTGCAAGCCCGGGTTGGTGACATAACTGAATTACCGTGGAAGAGCTAGAAGTAATTATGGCTTTTTCACAACAATTCTGTGAGATCAAAAATTGGGACTTTTCAAGTCCCACTGCTTTGCACAGCGGATAACAGTATAAGGTAGCTCAATCCATGGTTGTCTTGCTGATAGCGGGACTGGTGCCATCCTTACTGTAAAGCAGTTACAGTCAGAGAGTTTTTGAGTGTCAGGTCAGCTGCAGTTGTACCTCAGCCATTGATAGATGACTCTGCTGTGACTGGACTTGGTTACTTAGACCACTCAAGTTTTTTGCACCAACTTTTTGGTGTAGCACCTACATCTATGAAGGACTGGGAGATAGACACATCTCCTATGGCTGGAAGTATGCCCTCCATGGGCAAGAGGGAACCACTTTTTTGGTCTAGAGGGAAGAGGCAGGTGAAGGTCTTTCACATAGCAGGAAAAGGAACCCTGAGTTCCAGGATAGTCTGCTTGCTATTTGATGATCTTTTTTCATAGAGTTTTCCAGGAAAACAAAGCAAGAAGAGAAAAACGTGCCTCCTCTTGTATCTGTTTCTACAGATAAGAACACTTGCTGGGATGTGTTAGAGAACTAATTTCTGTTTTTCTCTTCCTGCTACCTCTTCAGGGAGAAAAAGAAAAAAGCTCCCTCACTTTCAGAATTTGATTTTCAGTCAGAAGAGCAGGGATTGGAGGGAGAATGTTATGCTTCAGGTTTTCTTCTCAAATTGAGCATCCTGATTTTGAGGGAATTTGTTGTTTCAGATTTCCCCTCCAGGAGGCTTGTCTTTTCCTGAGACTTTTATCTAAAATGAAAGAACTTTTTCTGTAGGAAGAAAATGAAAGCCTTATTTTTTGCAAGTGTATTAGGATTTGCTACAACTGCATGTTCCTGTATCTGTAGCTGTTCCTGCTGTATTATCTGTTTTAGAGCATGATTTTCTCAAAGCATTTAGTTTTCCACACACTCAACCTCCTGCTCTTAGAAAGTCTGACATGTTATATAGGGTACCACAGTAACATAAACATTTGATTTATTAACCCTAAAGCAGATCCATCTGCTTCTAGATAAATAGCTAATGATTATCCCATTCCCTCTGACAAGGATCAGAATGCTTTTGACAAATTTGGGAAGACGTTTTATTCTTCGTCTGCTTTAACATTCAGAATCACACACTGCCAGGATAATGTTAACACTTTGATTTCTGTCTTTTTAGAACTTGAAAAAATTCTTTTGAGGTGAAGAACTTATTGAATGACTTTTTACTTTCTGCTTCCCATGGGATAAAACATGCCTTAAAATCTTCATAGGATGCTGCTGATACTGCCTCCATGGCTGCTGCATCTGGGTCACTGAGAAGATTTGCTTAGCTACATTCTGAGAAGTTTCCTGAAGATGTTAAAACTAAAATTATAAATTCTCCCTCAGACAATGAAATTGATTCAAGGGGTGACCCAAATATTCCGACCTTCCTTTTTTTTAAGGCAAATAAAATTTTTCTTTCAACCTCATGTCCCTTTTTCGAAAAGCATTTTAAACAACAAGGTCCCAGAAAACAGGATTTTAAGAAGCAGTGGCAATGAGGCTGCAAAAAGAAAGCCTCACAAAATCAATCCATGACAGTCTATTACATCAGAATGACTCTTTGCCTCTTCAGGCTGCCTTTTCTTCATACCTTGACAATCTTTCCCTCCCTCTGAGCCTACATCTTCCTTTGTGGCACCAGATTGTTTCATAAAGTCAGTCAACAGGGGTACACTTGGCAATGGAACCCCCCCCCCTTTCCAGAATAGTCCTCCTTGTCCAGAAAACCAATTATCCTTGCTCCCTCAGTTCTGGAACAAATGTAATCTCAGAGATCAATAGGACCAGTGCCTACCTACCAGATGGTCAAAGACTTTTATTTAAGGATTTTTCTGCTGCCATTCAGACTGTGTTACACCTTGTCCTCTTAATAGCGTTCATGGTAAAGCTAGACTTAAAAATGCCTACCATCACATTCCTATCAACAAACATTTCAGATGTTTTTTTAAGAGTTGGACTATCTGCTGCTTCAGTGGTATCTATAAAGTGCCTGGCTTCAGCAATTGTTTACTGTAAACACTTTTCCTTATTTAGATGATTGTCTTGCAGACTATTTTTACAGTTGTTAAGAGACCTTAACAATTGTTCAGAATCTCCCATTCAGTCTGTTTTCAAGTGAACTTACAGAAATCTTCTCTCATTCCTCCCCATAGAATTGTTTTCCTGGGATATCTGTTTGTTTCTGCCCTGGGAAGAGCTTTTCGTCCTCCAGATGAATGAGACATTCCAAAAGTTCTTCCTGGGTTTTTCCATTCAAAATTAGATATCCAACTGAACATTTCTAAGTATTCTTACATACAAAGTTTCTATTATTCTCATGATTCCCCTGGCCAGACTTCACATGAGAAAAATCCAATGGTATCTCAGGTCAGTCTAGACTCAGCGTCTACAGCCTTTATCCTTTCAGATCCCAACTCTGTGGTTTGCAAGGAGAGAGGTCCTATTGTCAGCAGACCAGTTCTCTCACAGTCCAAGATTATTTTTCTTCCTGCCTTCTCCTCTCCAGTTTATCACAGCAAATTATTCAGATATGGTGTGGGGAGCTCTTTTCAAAGGTCTAAAAGTGCAACATCTATGGAAGAAATTCGACAAAAGCACATAAATGTTAAAATAATTATGGCCATATTTAATGATTTGAAAGTTCTAAATCATCTCTGGTCTCCAGGCCTGCATGTTTTCACAGACAGCACCACAATGATATGGTACAGGAACAAGCAGGGGTTGCCAGATCTTATCCAGTTTGCAGACTTGATATGATAGCCTAGGTGATAACAACTCAACTCACTTTGACTCTTCAAGTTTCATACATTCTGTTAGAGCTAAACATTATAACAGACAATCTAAGCAGGACCAGGACAGACCATCATGAATGGAACCTTCACCCTGGAGTCTTCCAAGAACTGATCCAACTGTGAGGAACACCCCAAGTAGATCTTTTTGCCTCTTCCCAGAGCAGACTGCTAAAGAAATTCTTCTCCAGGATTCCTTGCAAACAGGCCTGGATGACAGAAGCCTTCTCATTCCCATGGGCAGAGTTGTTGTCCACCTTTTCTATTGATACACAGGGTTCATCTAAAGATCTAGAAGGATTGTGGTGGTGTCCTAAAATCTCTTAAGATGGCTGCCTGGTTGATAGTATTTTGATACCTGTTTGGTACTGTTTCTCTGAGGATATGCACCAGGGATTGAAGGAGGCTGAAAACCTGCAATTCGAAAATCATGTATGTGTAAGTAGAAAAGGTGTGCCATTCCAAGAATCAGCACACTTTTAAATCCTGGCTCCCTCTGGCTCTTGATTATTTGTGTGAGTTACTGTCTGCTGGCCTTTCTTATTCCTTTGTTGTGGTTCATTTGTCATCCATTTCTTCTTGTCTGCCCTCGGATTACCTGCTTTCTTCCAATTCCCAAGTTAAGCAGTTTTTAAAAGGGTTTTACATATCCGTCAACCTAGAAAACAGATGGCTCCTCACTGGGATCTTAATTTTGTGCATCTTAACATGGAGCACTGTTTTGCTGATTGCTCTAACTTCTGCTAGGAGCATATCTGAGTGGCAAGCTCTTATAGCAAAGTCAGCCCTACCACGTTGTCTGCTGCATGCATCCATTATACTCACTAACCAAAATGTCATGCTTCATAGTTCTAGATGCAACTTCTTTACTTGCACAGCTATATGCCATGCACGAGTATAAACAGTTCATAAAGGTGTGAATATTTTCTCCAAAAACATAGTGAAATAATGCGTGGCACATTTCCCTGAGGTACTCAGTGTGATAGACTGCATCCATGCTGCAATCAGAGCCTCATCTGGTCTTCAGAGGCAGCAGTACCTCAAAAAACAAAGGATACCATTCCAAGTATAGGTTTCTTTGAAAACAGATCAACCTTTTATGCCTAAAGTTGTCTTATAGTTTACCATAACTCAGTCTATAAATCTTTTTGTATTTAAAAAAATCATACTCTACATATCCACAGGCAGCTCAAATACTACCTAGACAAAACTCAGTCCTTCAGGAAAGCCTATCAGCTGTCTGTCTTCTAAGAAAGCAGGAGGACAGAATGACCCATGTCCAATCAGACAGTTTCTAGATGGTTGTCTCATGCTCTCATTTTTATTATTATCACCATTTTAATAAGTTACTTCTAGGCAGGGTGGAGGCCTGTTTCACCAGGACTTTGGCTTCTTCAGTGTCTTCTGAAAAGAAGTGGACTCTATGAGTATTCTAGAGGCAGCAACATGGTCCTCTTGACATACTTTTGCAAAGCATTATAATCTGGATTGCCTTTTCAGGTCCGGAACTGTCTTAGCTAGGACAATTCTTCTAGGGCTGCTGGATTCTTATTTTATTTTCTCCTCCATTCTTAGTTTCTATGCTATGGAAAGCTACCCAAATAGCTTAGGCTATTACATCAGTGATCTAATGTTGAACATAGTACAGCTGTGTAAGTACATTTACCGTAACAGTAGATATTGTCATATACCACTGCTGCAGTAGCTGTCCCCTTCCTCCAGCCCTTTTTTTTTGCTGTATTCTTTTATTGCCAAGGTGTGGATGTATATGCCCTTCTGTATATAGTTACACTGATGTTACATTTCGTAGCATTTTTCCTTTCAGGGCTATTGCCTCATTTCTTGGGTACAAGAAAGCTATATGATTTTTGGCGCTCTGTCATTACATATGGCAGTCTTCTTGAGCTCCTGACAGAGAAAATGGAAGGTGCCCTTAAGCTTCGGAAATTAGCCCACGGACCCAATTTGTTTAGCCTACTGCAGCAGTAATATATTAGAAAACCTACTGCTATGTTAAGTTTACTTATACAACTGTACTTTTTTATACTCAGAAATCCTTGCTCTACAAATTCTGGCATTCCTTGTAAAAAAGACAGAAAACTTTGGCACTACCAAATATTATTCTTTGTGAATTAAGCAACATTTCTTTACAGTTGTAGTAGCATTTTTAAAAACACCTTAAAATAATATAAAATGACAAACTGAGATTTCAGAGAGATAAAGCACAACTTCTATGAAACAATGCAAAATAAAATGAGTTACTGCTAAATAATTAATGAAAAAACAGTAAATAAGACTGTGAAAGACATTCCAAAACTAAGATTGATTACTCAGTCTTCTGATAATCTCAGCCGTTTTTATATTATATATTGCAACATTACGATTGTTTAAGACATGTGATCAAAAGACCATGTTATTTTACTGTACTTTTGGGAAAACTTTCACACTTTTTTATAATTTTCTCTTTGCATTCATGAAATGAACAACAAATAACTGGCAGTAAATATAACAAAATAAAATTGTGGGTCAAAGAATTGTGATATAAAGTCTTTTATAAAACTCTAAAACTTATGGCCTTGATACTCCTAGTTTTGGAATTGCTAGCAAAAAGAGGAAATTACTCTGTGCCACATACAGGTACGGTGATGTCAAACATTGTGGCAGAATGACCACTGGGATTGTTTGGTTGGTATTTCAGTACACTGGAAATGGCTATATCAGATATATATATATATATATATATATATATATATATATATATATATATATACTTTATATATGCTTTAGTTTTGGTTTGTGGGACAAGGAGTAGTAGAGAAATTTTAAATCTATGCTCATTTCCTAACTTTCCCTACCCCTATATTTATATTTCTAGATGACTAGGGCTTGGGGTTTCCCTTCACATTGGAGGTGCAGTAAGAACTTGCCCCCTGCAACATATGACTGTTTAGAGTGTTCTGAAGCATTATGATTGTGGCTGTTCTATGTGTGCAATGTTTTGCAAGACTAAATGATTTAGCTGTGATTAATAGATTCTCAGTTAAACATCATGAGATTTATTATAGTGGAACCTAAAAGAGATATCAAATGTCTTATCTTTATCTATTATTCATTAAACTTTGTTAATCGGATAAGTGGACTGGTCCAGGGACCCCTTTCAGCCATAACCTGAATCATCTGCTAATAGCAGTAGTACAAAATACTGACACTTAAAACGTGATAATACTGAGGAAGATCAGGTTATGAGCAGCTATGATAAATAACTCTGTAAGCATTTTCTCCATTGGCAAACTCCATAAAAGTAATTTTAAAACATCAATATCTGATCATTGTTGGAAATTATGCAGGCATACAATTATACCATATTAATAACATCTTGATCTATTGACAGGGTAATGAATAAGGGAAGAAGATATACAGAGGGGGGTGGAGGAATGTTATAACACTTCATATTTAAAGCCTTAAAACTATATAAGTATATATAATTCATATACCACCTTAATCGTGTATACAAGTTTTAGCTTTTTGATATGCGGTTTTATGAGATGAGAGTGAGCATGGGAGATGCAAAGAAAAATGGTGGAAAGAAAAGAAGAGAAAGAATGAAGATAAGGGTGTAGGCGGTATGGCATAAACATGAGAGACGTTAAGGAGGAAGCAGTAATAATGCTGATGGGGAGAAAAGTGAGGAGTGATATCTAGAAAAAGCCATTATCCAAAGTTTCAGAAATACTTACATTATATTCATTTTCAGGTGGACTATTATTTGGTTTTTTTTCTGCATGTAGAGTAAATTGTTAGAGATTTTAAGTTACTGGGCAGTGATTAACATGTTGCTGAGTTAATTTGGGAGAAGGAGTCTGCTTATTTTTTTTTCTTGACTGAAGGCTGAGCCAGTAAAAGGGCACTATAAGCTGTGAATCTAAGGGAGCATCCCTGGCATTCAGAAAGGATTACTGAAAAACCTGAAAGTTGTAACCCTACCATCAGCAGCACACTCCTAAGAGTAACCTAAAAGTTGTAAGCCCTACCATCAGCAGCCAACTCCTAATGGTAACCTGAAAGTTGTAACCCTACCATCAGCAGCACACTCCTAAGGGTAACCTGAAAGTTGTAAGCCCTACCATCAGCAGCAACTCCTAATGGTAACTTGAAAGTTGTAAGCCCTACCATCAGCAGCCAACTCCTAAATGTAACCTGAAAGTTGTAAGCCCTACCATCAGCAGCCAACTCCTAATGGTAACCTGAAAGTTGTAACCCTACCATCAGCAGTCAACTCCCAATGGTAACCTGAAAGTTGTAAGCCCTACCATCAGCAGCCAACTCCTAATGGTAACCTTTTCCTATTCAGAGTCCTCCCTCCCACAAGGGGAAACATCACTGTGGTGGGCTGTCCAGCTGGCTAAGGTAAAAAGCAATAAGGCATTCAGCAGGACTGGCAAATGCTTAGAAATTTAACTTGGCCAAAAGGATGAAGTCACTCATTAACTTCTATTGGAGAACTCATGGTGCAGGTAAGTGCAGTAAGTTCAACGGAGACATAAGGGTTGGTGAATGTTTGTGTGTGTGTGTGTGTGTGTGTGTGTGTCTGTGTGTGTGTGTGTGTGTGTGTGTGTGTGTGTGGCAGTATGTTTGTTTCTGCAGGGACATGAATGAAGTAGGGTGACTGTATGATCATATCACATCTGAGAGAGAGAACGTGTGTGTGTGTGTGTGTGTGTGTGTGTGTGTGTGTGTGTGTGTGTGTGTGTGTGTGTGTGTGTGTGTGTGTGTGTCAGAGTATGTGGAGTTGCCTGAATCACCTGTCAATATAGTAATAATATGGGATAAATGCCCATACTCATTGACATTTTTAAATGTTTCTCTAATACACTTAAAAAGCTAATCAAGCAATGGGATTTGTATCAGCGGCATTTTCTAAACAATAAAAAGTATGACTGTCTTAATGTTTGGTATTATTAACTGACTGGCTGTAAACTTTCATGATTTACCTGGAACGTCTACATATACAAGGCAACATCAGGGATGTTCTGCAGATGTCCGGACAGTCAAAATGTATACAGAATATGCCGTCACGATGCACAGGCCACTTCTGGACACTACCATGGCTATGTGCTTTAGCACAAGTGCTAAAAAGCAACAATTCAGACATATGAAGATTAGCCAGTAATGAGGTCTTCCTCACTGTGGCTAAAGCTGTCTTTGAATGACTGTTTTACACACACACACACACACACATATATATATATATATATATATATATATATATATATATATATATATATATATATATATATATATCTTGACTTTGCATGACCACGTACCACTATTTCTGAATCACAGCCTATGCTGAGTCCCTCATGCATAGCTTAGAGGCAAGGGAAGGGCAGAATCTGATAAAGAGAAGCTTAGCTTAATTGTAAGATATTTGAGCTGAAGTGCTGCTCTGGCTGTTATAGGTAGCTATTTAACTTTTTGCAAAGTTGGACAGTAGTGCTCTGTACATTCAGAATTATGAAGTCACATGTTATGTTAGTAGCAATTTATTGGATGCCTGTTTTACTGGAAGAGGCTGTGAGACCAATTATAGGTAGGCTGTATGCCATTTTAATTCCTGTTGCTTTTCTAGCATAGAAGGTTAAGAGCTGATTGAACTTGAAAGTGAATTTATTTGGCTGTAATTGTTTTGCTTAGTGTTTGCACTCTTTTAGGTGTAACTGAGAGTTGCTGATCAAGTGACTCATTGCTGAGTCATTACAAGGATTGAGGAACCAGGAGAGTCAGTTTTGTTTATGAGATCCCCATATAACAAGGAGTAGGATTTTTAGACCTAGTAACAAATGCATAGTTCCAAAGGATAGTGAAACTGCTTTATAATTTAACTTTTACTTACTGAATAAATTATGAGAATTTTGAGGTCATGTGTATAAAGTCTGCTATTGATAGTGAACATGTCTATTGGCAATTTATTTAAAATAAATATATATATATATATATATATATATATATATATATATATATTTTTTTTTATAGGGGTCTATGACAGATGATCGACTTTTGGGAAACTCGAAAAAATATCGAAGAAACCATAAGATCGAGTTTCCAAAGACTCGAACATAAAAAAAAGAAAAAAAACCCATAAAAATCTACCTTTTCACGTTTTTTGCAAGGGGGGACACTACAGTGAGGAAAAGGGTAAATTTCCCAGTCCTCGCTGTACCACGCTCTCCATTCAAAAGCTTTGAGTTTTCAAAAACTTGATCATATGGAGTTTGTGTTTCTCAAAACTCGATCAACTGATAAGGACCTATATATATATATATATATATATATATATATATATATATATATATATATATATATATATATATATATATAATGTCTGGGTGTGATATATATGTGTGTGTGTGTGTGTGTGTGTGTGTGTGTGTGTGTGTGTGTGTGTGTGTGTGTGTGAAGAAGAGTGATGGTCCCATGACTGTGCTTGAGGGGAAGGGCCATTTGTGGAGTGTGCTGCTATGTGAAGAAGTACTTCCAATGGAAACAGTGAAGGCTCTCCTAGCTGGATATGAACAGCACCCTGTATTTGCAGGTCACCATTTCCTAGCTGGATCAATTTATATATTCCATGTAGGGGGTCCTTCAATTACTTCATATGCAAGTTTTGTCACTATGTAGATAGCTGACATAGTATTATAACCAGGTGTCTGCCATTCTGTCTTTTTTTTTAAGGAAATCATGTTTACTGGTGTGTCCAATTAGCTGATCACAGTCTAACTTTTTTAGAACTTTTATGAGAGGGGGAACTATAGTTATGGATCTGAAGTCTAAAGGAGCCATAGGGGGATAGGAATTTTGGTAGAGTGTATGAGTGGTTTCTTTACAAATTTGAGATAAGGTCCATACTGTCAAAGATGAATTGTATAAGTGAGAAAGTAGTTTAGGAATAAGAGGAGAGGCCAACTTGTGTAATATATGTATAATATGTACGGACCTGGATTTTTTGTTATATCAATTTGTTCTGGAGCTGTCTTAATGTATTTTGTTGTGTGGCATTAAAGGTGAATATAGCAGTAATTTGTGGGTTGAAGTGGTATCTGTAGGGTTCTAGAGGGGAGAGGAAAGGACGTGTTACCATGGCTATGGGATTCCATTCAAAACGAGGTTTGTAACAGCACTTAGTATATTCGAATTTCAGGTTAAGGATCTGTTAGGGGTGTGGAGTTTGTTAGGCAGCATTTAGTATATCAGAATCTGAGGTTATGGATCTGTTAGGTTGTGGAGTTTGTTAGGCAGCACTTAGTATATTAGAATCTCAGGTTAAGGATCTGTTAGGTGTGTCTCAGGTTAAGGATCTGTTAGGCGTGCCAAGTTTGTTTGGGGTTTACTTGATTTGCCTAATGCTTTGGCTCACATAAAAGGGGCTTATTCCTTATGAAAGTAGCTTTTGTAACATTGATTAGAACTTCAGTGGTAGTTCCTTAAGTTCCTAATAAGTCGCTTTGGTGTCATCATGATTTCTTAAGTAATTCAAATACAGGATTACCCTTATAGTCTAAGTAAACCTAATTGAAATAACTTGTCTTGAACAGGTTATAGGAGATTCTACAATGCGACCAATACAGTGATAAGATTACTGTAGGACTGCTGTTGTTCCCAGTTAATAGAATTGAATTCCATGTGAAGATTACTTTCTTTGGATTATGGGCAAGAACCCTTTTGTTAAAGTAGTGTCAGTGGCTCAACAGGTAGCACACTCACCTTTTGTGCAGAATACTGTGGGTTCATGTCCACACCAGGTAGATCAATTGCTGACACTGCAGTGCAGTGTAAGGAGACTGATGCACACCGGAGTGTGCCAGCCATCTAATGTGATGTTAAACTGAGGCCCCATCTGCCTGTGTTGGTGGTAGCTCAGGTGGCTGTAAAGGTTTCCATGGCACCTATCAAAAAAGAGGAGGAGAAGTTCTTTGATGTCCTGTCTAAATTTCACCTAGTAGTATAACACAACCTCAGGTCTCCCCTGACAAGAGCTTACTATCCTAATGGGACTAATCCAGTAAACAAAGGATAAATAAATAGTATGGGTGGAGAGTTTATTGGTTTGTAGGACCAAGAAAAGAGTGTGGCACAGTCATCACTAAGGCGTACTCTGCTGTACTGCTAGGCAATGCATTTTTCTAGGAGGTTAGCATTAAGCATAGACAGCAGTGGATTAGTTAACTTGAAGACCAGATCCTTGTAGGTTATTTAGAGACAGATATTTTAATGTACTGAATGTAAGTATCCTAATCAGATGAATGACTGGATTTCCTAGCCAGTCAGTTTTCAAGTAAAGTTTTCTTCCTTGTTACCTTTGTGGAACATATTAAGTCAATGTTCAGTTCAGAGCCAGATCCAGTTGTAGGTGACCTAGGCAGTTGCCTACGGCCTACTGGCTGGAGGAGGGGGCTCTGGGGTGGGGGGCTGCCACAACATTTAAGTGTAATTAAACAAATGAAAAAATACACATTTCTTCTTTAAGAATGCCCTCTGTGTATGATACACAACAACAGAAGATTCTTCCCCATTGGAACTTCCTTGATGAACATAAAACAATCTGGGAGATTTGATATGTAGCATCTCAAATGTAAGTTCCATTTAGGAAGATGCATGCACTGCTGGGAGTGTTAATTCAGCGTGTGTGTGTGTGTGTGTGTGTGTGTGTGTGTGTGTGTGTGTGTGTGTGTCTGTGTGTCTGTGTGTGTGTGTGTGTGTGTGTGTGTGTGTGTGTGTGTGTGTGTGTGTGTGTGTGTGTGTGTGTGTGCGTGTGTGTGTGTGATGTCCTTCCTAGTTATGGATGGCAAATTAGATAATTGGCTCAGGTTGAAACCCTTACCTTACCTACAGGAGACAAAAGCCTTAATCCTCAACATCAGCTACTACACTACTCATCTGAAATGGGTTACTTTTGTCTTTTATTGACTGATGCATTTGGATTCACTGCTTAATGGAAAACATCTTCAGAACTGTATTTTTCATGGAATGTGAGTTTCAATGGAAGAGCAGTTTACGGCTGCTCATGCTAAGCCTGTTTTCAATGTGCAGCTGTTTTTTATTGTCAAGGAATGTGTTTGTTTCAAGGGAAGAGAGGTTTACTCTTGCTCATACTAAGTCTATTTTCAATGTGCAGCTGTTTTGTTTAGCACATGGCCATCATTGTTTGTGCTGTAGAATTTGAAAGTAGTGTTACTAGCCCAACAGGTAGCATACCTGCATTTGGGACAGAAAGTTATGGGTTCTTCTCTCACACCATATAGATGGATTCCTGATACTGAAGTGCACTTTAAGGAGGGGGGGGGGGGCTGCAATCCTGAGTGTGGTGTCCTTTGGATAAAATGTGAAATCAAGGCCCCGTCTGTCTGTGTTAATGGTAGATGCTGTGAGATCTTTTACAACCACCTGATCAACGAAAAGAGTTGGGAGAAGTTTCACAATTCCCTGGTCAAATTTCTCCTAGTACTGTAAATGCCAACAAGGGTCTTCCCTGCAAAGATGCTACTAGCCTAGTGGGACTAACCTGGTCTACAAAGAATATTTAAATGAAAGGTTTTAAATTAAGTACATATCACTGCCTTAATTTCGAAAGTACAGAAGAAAATAATACGTGTGCTGACAGTTTTGAGCCGTGTTTATGGTAACTGGTGGCAGACAAGTAATGGGGCACCAGAAATGCTGCTGGGGAGGGGGGCCCTGGTCCATTATCTTATCTAGGCACCCATTTGACCACGATCTGGCTCTGGTCCAGTTTGGTATGTGGATGCAAGGGACGGTATATGAATTGAGGCCAGAGAGAACTTCATTATGTTGTCTTATGTAATTTGGGTTAACATTAACAGCCACTTGGCATCAGCATCGTGCTTGTCACCACTCCTTTGAACCCGCAGCAGCTAAAATAGTGGAGTTTCTTCATACTAGTAACTTGAGATCTCACCCTGTAATTAGACATGGCTTACAATTCATCCCTGACTGTGAGATGTGTTTGTTTAATTGTCAGAGTGAAAGATTTGCATTGCTGATCCATAATGTTAGGTGAGCTTGTTTGTTGGTTATGCTATTAAGATTCACACAGGCTATGTTGAATTTCCTGGGATTATTTAAGAGGGTTCTAAATGCAGTTGTTATAGTGCTGGCATTTGATTGATGTCATTAAGAATTAATAATTAACATTTATTAATAAGAGTGTAGTAGTATAAAAGGAAGTAGTTTTCTCGAGGTGCCTAATTAAAGTTGAATGTTGCAAGCAACTGTTAGTAGTGGAGATGAAAAATATAAGTTTTAAAACATATTGGAGTATAGGGTCAATCTGGGGTTACCTCGCATCATATACCTTATAAATAGTAATCTCTCTGTCATCTAGATGACATAATGTTGGTGCTTGTTCCATCAATATTCAGTGGAAATTTGTGAGTCATTGTGTGAAAGCAAAGGATTTAAAGCTAAGTGTGATACGTGATAAGGGGTGTGGTGTTAGGGAAACATGATTAGGTAACAGGAACAGAAGAATCTAACAGAAAAATCAGTAGCATTTTGACATAATATAGAAGATAATCCTTTAATTTGTCTTTTAGTAAGGAGATAGATATGGAATATTAAAATGATAAGTCTGGTTGTGGCAACATTCAGTTAATCCTTTAATTTGCTTCTTATCTGAAGGAATGTTAGTTTTGTATTTTTATTTTAATTTTGCAGTTGTTTACTGGGATAGTCTGATCAGTCAGCAAAAACCCTTTTCAGAAGAGGATGAGAGATTAATATTATGGTATAGCAATGTTAGTACAGCATGTGAGATAAAGGCAAGAAGGGTGATAAGATGACACAAAAGGGATACATATGTATAATATATATATATGTGTGTTTGTGTGTGTGTGTGTGTGTGTGTGTGTGTGTGTGTGTGTGTGTGTGTGTGTGTGTGTGTGTGTGTGTGTGTGTGTGTGTGTGTGTGTGTGTGTGTGTGTGTGTGTGTGTGTGTGTGTGTGTGTGTGTGTGTGGAGATAGATTGGGAATGGCATGTGAATCTAAGGAAGAAGGAGATGAGAAAAGTACTCTAGGTCATGAAATAGTTATTTTACCTTTGATAGAGTTATAAATATACTGATAGGTAACTGTTGATGATCATGTATCTTATTAAATGATGAAGCATGTTCTAATTTGAATTATCATTTGTGGTAGGCTGGTAGTGTTGCTATGACAATTTGACTTGTATTTAAGATTAGTATTTGTAAGACACTGTTTGTAGGAGTGTGATTGTGATTGTAAAACAGAAGTTTCACATTGTATCAGCACAGGCTTAAAATGGATGTTATTTGAAGGAAGATCTGGGCATGAATGTAATGTTGGGCTTGGTGTCTGGGGATAGGAGTAGGAAAACTGGTTACACCTAGAGCTCTCAGCAGGCATCAGTCAATCTGCTCATGTGCAAAACACCATAGGAAATTGTGTAAAAGGTATGTGCATTTACAAACCAAAGGCAATGTGCTTTCTGCAGATTATTTAAACTTATTTGAAGCACATGTCAGATGGAAGAAATAAATATGCTTAGCAGTAAGTCACATAAAGTAAGTAGAATCATCTACTTAACTTCCATGCCGTGCAGGACATTTGTGTTCTTCCTGTGAGGTATTCACAATGTCAGGAATAGGTACAAGGTATACAGAAACTGGTACAAGACTATATGGAATTATGACCTCCAACTAATAATACAACATCAGATAAATAACATAGTACCTAAAGCCCATACACAAAAATCAGTAGGAAGAACAGTGCTGGTATACAGGTTGGGAGAGAGCTCATTTTTGTTAATACTGCCTAATTTTTTTGCCTGTAAGGTTAAAGGGAAGAAGAGGGCATAGAAAAAAATCAAACAAAAAGAAGCAGGTAGTATGATGAAAAGGAAAGAAACACTAATGGTACAGCTGTGCATGGTACACCAAGCAGAACTTTACCCTTTAAGATGGCAGCATTAAATATTAAGAAAATACCAGTCGATGTTTGCACTTTTAGTATGCTGCATGAATGTTAGTCTAGTAACATATATGAACACAAGGCATCAGTGCATTGAGAGTATTGCTTATAAAAAACCCCAAAAAAACAAGTGGCTCTCACTGAATTTATCCTAATGCATATTGCATTAAGAATAAAAATAACAAAACTTTACCTCTGCCCCAGCTATGAACCTACATATAGGCAACCTTATAGCTGTCAGTAAGCTAAAAGGGGGACTGGAGAACATCGTTTTTATACTACTAGTGTTATTAACTGTAACATTAAATGAGGAAACTGTTAGTGGGATATACCTAACACCAACAAAACTGCCTAGTGGCTGGATGGCAGTACGCAGTGTGTAACAGTCTATAACAGTAGGTAGAGTAATTCTTAAAATCAGTGGGATAGAGGACAGCTTTAACACCTCCATCTCCCAGTCGGAGTCATTCAGTTTGCATATTACTGGAACACCATTCTCAGCATGTTGAAGGACACCATTCTCAGCATGCTGAAGGTATGTGCATTTAAAAAGGAAGACAGTATTCAATGTGCTGATTGTTTAATGTTACTTGAAGCAAATGTTATCTGCAGGAAGTGGATTTACTGAAGTTACTGCACAAAAAGTAGTGTTTTATCACCTTACAAAATATAATACATTACTCAGTCTTACCCACATTTTTCACACTTGCTTCACTTCTAACCATTCAAGTCACCCCACTTCACCACTAATCATCACTTCACTCACTCAATCTTTACTTCAAAATTTAATTAAACTGTCACACCTGCTGCACCAAAATAAAATTAATTCTTAGTTAAAAGTTAAAAAAAAACAAGCTTAAGAAGCTCATCAGTCTTTCCCTCTATTACCACTTTGTGGGGATACATAGCCTCCAAAACTCATCCCAAGTCAAACACCCCTTCCTGCTCAACCCACCCATCTCCTTCCAAAACATGGACCACACCACCATCATCAAAACCATCAAAATCAAACCTGCCTACCTCAAACTCATCTAAACAGCTTCAATTTATTTCCTTCAATACGTGTAGTATCCAAAGCAACATTTCAGAACTCCATGCTTGGCTCTCCCCCAGTAAACCATATATTCTTGCCATAACTGAACCATGGCTAAAACCCCATATACTTGGCTCTTAACATTCAATCCCTGCTTATAATATCATCAGGGCTGATAGAACTCCAAAAGGTGGTAGAGTACCTTTACTGTACCCTGACTATCTTGAAATTCTTCCCCAGAATAAACCTATTCCCAAATTTCATAATGCCAAACTCATCTCCCATCTTAAATTAAATAACCATAAGTAACTATATATTATAGTAGTTTATATTCCCCAGGCAATAATGCTACAACCCTAGAAAACATCCTAAACTGGATCTCGCATACAATTTCAAATGAAAAGGTAATCCTAAGTGATGTTAACTTTATTTGACAGATTATCTCCACAAATACCCATCAACTACTCATTTCATCCCCAATACATTACAACTATCCCAAAAACTATAGCTCAATTCTCAGAGCTGGATATTGGTGTCTGATTCCACTAAGTATGCCTCTAGCAGTACAGACTTTGATCTTCTCAGTGACCACCTCCCTATATATGCAAATAGACTCAGTACCCATCATGTCAAACAACACTTACATAGAACTTCCCATAACCTCACTAATTTTAACCCTGATACATTTAAAATAATCTTGAGCTTCTTTAACTGGTCTATCCTGAAAAATATTTATCCTCATGAAACTTTTCACAAACAACTACTTGAACATGTCCTTCAGGAGAAGCTCTGGACCCATGCATAAGATAGTTTTAGACTAGTGGTGCGCAACCTTTTTGTGGGCAGGGCCACTACATGAATTCTTGATGGATCTGTGGGCCACCACAAAACATAATAAGTTGTTACCAGTTAACAATAGGTACAGGTGACCGGCATTTTTACTTAAGACAGCAGTGAAATTGCCTGTTTCCTACATCTTTTGCATTTAACTTTATTCTGGCTTGCAGTCATGACTTATTACAAATGTTTGCAGAAAATTATTACTGTTTACAGACTACAAGTTATAAACAACAAAGAATAGTTACTTCCGCAGCTCAAATTAGAGGTGTACGCAACTGCAGTCAATTAGGTAATTAAACATGTGTTGGAAAGTTTGCATGACTGGAGTAAGGCATAGCATGTTTTTACTTTTTTTTAAATTTTTTGGTAACTGTCTGGGGGCCAGATAGCATTGTGTGGCAGGCCGGACATTGTACACCACTGTTTTAGATCCACGTATTGTACTACCATGGCTTTAGTAACCTTCGCAGATACTATTAACAAAGCCAGAGATAGAGGCAAACTCATTTCCTCTGTATTCCTTGATCTCTTTAAGACTTTTAGTATAGATTCACCAAACACTCCTCTGTCAGTTGCCTTCCCTAGGGCTATTACAATGCACACTACTATGTTTTAACAACTATGTAACTGATAGATGCCACTCTATTAAATGTATCTCCACCTTTTCTCCCTTCCTTCCTGTCAGTAATGGTGTTACATTAGGGCCCCGTTCTTGGCCCTCTACTCTTCAGTTTATTCATTAACAATCTAAATGAATCTTCTCAGCAGGCTTCACTCATACAATACACAGATGATTCTACCCTAATATATACTATATACACCAGATAACCTCATACATCTTCAGAGAATTACTGAAGAAGCCTCTGACTCTGTTGAAAGTTAGCTACAGGATAATCACCTGCTACTAAATCCCAGGACAACTAAATTACTTCTCTTTTTTCCAAAATTCCATTTCTGTGGAGGAAAAAAGTTAACATTGTTTCCTTAAATAATACCGTGATTGATGTTACCTCACATACAAAGCTTGGCATTACACTCGATGACAATCTTAAATTTGATTTACATATCCATAACAGGATCAAAAAAATCCCTCAAAATTAGGTTATTTCATAGAATAAAGAAATTCCTTACAAACTATGCTCAGGTAACTTTAGCTACCACTTGTCTCTTGCAGTCATTCCTATATGGTGCCCTTATCATGGCCAACCTACAAGCCTCACTTAGCTAAAAACTTGAACAATGCTACAACAGAGTTGCCAGATTTGCTTGGAGAAAAAAAATCCTCAGTGAGCCTATTTGTGTGTGACCTTGATAACTGGATGGATGACTGTAATGGGCTTGGCATCTGTGTCTGTCATGGGCAGGGGTAGTCAATGCTGATCATAGACTCACTCTGCTAACAGCAACAATCTAACTATGGTCAATTAGGGTACACAGGTTTTTACATGGCTAGGCTTATAAAGGATCTAGGGCCATTAGCCTAGTAACCTCCTATGAACCTAATCTTAACCCACAAAATCATCTATACCTCATTTACCTGCCCAGCAATTAGTCCCATACTCCAATGCTATCTACCAGACCACCCCCCTTCGGTCAAATGATAAACAACTATTTACCATCTACAAACCACAAATGGCTGCTGGGGTTAGTTTCTATTTCAATAATGTAGCTAGAATGTGGAATAAAATTCCTGTATCAATCAGGTCTACCTTACACCTTCATCTTTTCAAACCATTACTAAAAAACTTCCTCTCTGCCTCCTGGCTTTGCACCTGCTCCTCATCTGGGAGATTACTTCTCCTTACATCCTTCATTGACCTTCTTTTATCCCTTGTTAATGCACTAAATCTCTTAACCTGCTTACCCCATCTAATACTTCACTTTACTGTAGTACTTAAACTACTGTACCTACTTCTAAATAGCACAACCAGATTACTATTCGATTGCTACTTATTAACATTTAAACTTGCTTATCGCCTCTAATACTTCACTCAAATGTATTTCTTAAATTATTCCTACCTATCTCGTACACCACACTTTTATTTATAAATTCTCAGTACGATGCTTGTATATTAATGTTTGTGAAATTCAATACACATTTTATTATACTGTGTATTCACTGAAACTACATTACAAAATGTGTTATTGTAAATACTGATAGTTTTAAATTGTTACCTTGGAGCATTTGTCCTTTTGCCTCCACTAAAAAAGGGGCACATGTGCCCAGTCAGATTTTCAGGGTAAACAAATTTCAGTAAATAAAAAATAAATACATACATACATACATACATAAATAAAACACAAGCAAAGCTACATGCTTAGTCTTTCTGCAGTACAGAAGTTTCCATACCTCAAGGAAAGAAGCTGCAATCTTGCTAACAGGTGTAAGACATATGAAACTTTTATACAATGACATGTAATCCTGGCCATGCATCTGTGTGTTGAGCACCAAGGTAGTAACACAGTACCTAAAGTCAGTATGTAAATTCCGTAGGTGGTATGATGCTAGCACACAGGTTATGGTGAATTCCTTTCAGTTAATACTACCTATACTTCTCAACTGTTCAAAATTTTGCAGAATGTCCCTGATTTTGCTTCATACTTTTGCCCAACTCTTCATAAAATTTTGGTTTTTTTTTTTTTGGTAAATCACTGAGTATTACAGTCAATTTGTAATACCAGAAATTAGGGTTTTGTAGTTATTATTCAGTAAATGCATGCTGACGCAGAACATATAGGTTCATACTATAGGTGAGTACTAGGTTAATGGCCCTGGAGCTTTTACAAGCCTAGCCCATAGAAGTGCCCTGGCATCATGCCGTCTGACGTTAGTTCCTAGTGCCTCTATCAAGGAGAGCCACTGGAGTGATCCCCGGGGTGAACTTTCTATTACCCATCCACTCATCAAGATTTCTCTTGAAGAGGGCCAGCGAGGTGCTCTGCTTGACTTGTATGGGAAGTGTATTCCAAAGCATGGACAGTCTCTGGGTTATGAACCTGTCCCTCCAGCATGTTCTGTTGATTGTGCTAATGAGGTTGAGGTCTCTGGAACATGTGGTGTGGAGGGATTGGGATTTCTTTAGATGTAGCATTTCTAACAGAGCTGGGTCAGACATGGCTTTGTAAGTCAAACAGAGGTTGTCTCTTAGTACATATGATACAGAGAAAAGCTGGAGTTTTTTTGAGTCTGTCCATGTACAATATGTGTTTAAGGCCTGGGATCCTCTTCGTGAGGTACTTTTGTGGCCTTTCCAGCTGTTTAATATTATTCCATTAAAACTTTTGGATTAATATTTAGTAATTTTATCTGATTTTTGGCCTTTGGACCCCATTATTTTTAGCTGCGTTCAAAATTCTTGAGGAAAGACATTGAGAGTGAGAATCGTGGTGCTACCCATTGTGTTCCTGTCTGTTTCTGATGTCTGTAATGGGCACATGCTAACAGAGGGCCTAAATGCCATGTAAATAGTCAGCAGGCAACATGGGGAGGATATACAGTTTGGAGATAGCTCCTTTCAGTTACTGCTACCTGTTTTGTGATGCTGCCATCTGTAAAGGACAGACAGTAGTAGAGAGCCCAAATTAGTAGGCAGCACAGTACCAGTATACAGATTGGGGACTTTCAGTAAATGCTGCCCCTGGTGTTGCTATATGATTCTGCTGTGTGTAAGGGACATAGCCAAGCAGCAGGCCTGCATTTCCCCTGTTGCCTCATTCTCTCGTTACCTTCATGGTGATTGTACTTTAGTCTGGTACTAGGCCTTGCATGCACTGCTGTCTGAAGCATCTAAGCCACATACACACTCTGGAGAAATCAGCTGTGTTACAATACCTGCATTTTACCATAACTACATTCTTACTACAAAACCACTGTTGCTTCATGTCTATTAATGCCTTCCTACTGACTTTATCATCCAGTTGCAGCCTTGATTTACTTTTGCCCCATAGTACTGATCTTGCATAGTTCTGTCTCTGACGTAGGACTGTCTTCTACATAGCACTGCTCTGATACAGGACTGTCACTGACGTAGGACTGTCTTCTGCATAGCACTGCTCTGATACAGGACTGTCTGTGACATAGGACTGTCTCTAACATAGTGCTACTCTGACACCGGACTGTATCTGACATACGACTATCTCTGACATAGTATTGTCTGTGTCATAGGACTGCCTCTGACATAGTGCTACTCTGACACCAGACTGTATCTGACACAGGACTATCTCTGACATAGTACTGTCTGTGTCATAGGACTGTCTCTGGCATAGTGCTACTCTGACATAGGACTATCTCTGACATAGTACTGTCTGTGTCATAGGACTGTCTCTGACATAGTGCTACTCTGACACCAGACTGTATCTGACATAGGACTACTCTGACATAATGACACCGGACTGTATCTGACATAGAACTGTCTCTGACATAGTGCTACTCTGACACCGGACTGTCTGTGTCATAGGACTGTCTCTGACATGGTGCTATTCTGACACCGGACTGTTTCTGACATAGGACTATCTCTGACATAGTATTGTCTGTGTCATAGGACTGTCTCTGACATAGTGCTACTCTGACACCGGACTGTATCTGACACAGGAATATCTCTGACATAGTACTGTCTATGTCATAGGACTGTCTCTGGCATAGTGCTACTCTGACATAGGACTATCTCTGACATAGTACTGTCTGTGACATAGGACTGTCTCTGACATAGTGCTACTCTGACACCGGACTGTCTCTGACATAGGACTATCTCTGACATAGCACCGTCTGTGACATAGGACTATCTCTGACATAGTGCTAGTCTGGCACCGGACTGTATCTGACATAGGACTGTCTCTGACATAGTGCTACTCTGACACCGGATTGTATCTGACATAGTACTATCTCTGACATAGCACTGTCTGTGACATAGGACTGTCTCTGACATAATGCTACTTTGACACCGGACTGCCTCTGACATAGGACTTTTTCTGACATAGTGCTACTCTGACATCGGACTGTCTCTGACATAGGACTATCTCTGACATAGCACTGTCTGTGGCATAGGACTGTCTGTGACATAGTGCTACTCTGACACCAGACTGTATCTGACATAGGACTACTCTGACATAATGACACCGGACTGTATCTGACATAGAACTGTCTCTGACATAGTGCTACTCTGACACCGGACTGTCTGTGTCATAGGACTGTCTCTGACATGGTGCTATTCTGACACCGGACTGTTTCTGACATAGGACTATCTCTGACATAGTATTGTCTGTGTCATAGGACTGTCTCTGACATAGTGCTACTCTGACACCGGACTGTATCTGACACAGGAATATCTCTGACATAGTACTGTCTATGTCATAGGACTGTCTCTGGCATAGTGCTACTCTGACATAGGACTATCTCTGACATAGTACTGTCTGTGACATAGGACTGTCTCTGACATAGTGCTACTCTGACACCGGACTGTCTCTGACATAGGACTATCTCTGACATAGCACCGTCTGTGACATAGGACTATCTCTGACATAGTGCTAGTCTGGCACCGGACTGTATCTGACATAGGACTGTCTCTGACATAGTGCTACTCTGACACCGGATTGTGTCTGACATAGTACTATCTCTGACATAGCACTGTCTGTGACATAGGACTGTCTCTGACATAATGCTACTTTGACACTGGACTGCCTCTGACATAGGACTTTTTCTGACATAGTGCTACTCTGACATCGGACTGTCTCTGACATAGGACTATCTCTGACATAGTACTGTCTGTGTCACAGGACTGTCTCTGACATAGTGTTACTTTGACACTGGACTTTATCTGACATAGGACTATCTCTGACATAGTACAGTCTGTGTTATAGGGCTGTCTCTGACATAGTGCTACTCTGACACAGGACTGTCTCTGACATAGGACTATCTCTGACATAGTACTGTCTGTATCATAGGACTGTCTCTGACATAGTGCTCCTCTGACACCAGACTGTATCTGATATAGGACTGTCTGTGACATAGTGCTACTCTGACACCAGACTGTATCTGACATAGAACTATCTCTGACATAGTACTGTCTGTGTCATAGGACTATCTCTGGTATAGTGCTACTCTGACACTGGACTGTATCTGACATAGTACTGACTGTGTCATAGGACTGTCTCTGACATAGTGCTACTCTGACACCAGACTGTCACTGACATAGGACTATTCTGACATAGTGACACCGGACTGTATCTGACATAGGACTATCTCTGTCATAGTACTGTCTGTGTCATAGGACTGTCTCTGACATAGTGCTACTCTGACACCAGACTGTCACTGACATAGGACTGTCTCTGACATAGCACTGCTTCACCTTGATTATTTAATTATTTTTTGTTTTGATTGAGGCTACAGCCATCATATTCTTGTAGTGTGGCTTGACTACTTTGTTACCTCACACCTCTGTGCTGTGAAATACTGATATTTGGTTTTGCTACCTGATCTGCAAACTAGCAGTAATAGTAACAGTTTTGTCTCTGTTACCTTGGGAACTTAATCTGCTCTCATCTCATTTGTATTCAGCCTACTGGTTCTAAGAACTGTAAAGCAGTGTAGTAACCGTCTAATGTTCACTGACAACCCACCATACCTGTCAAACTTTCAGTGCAAGAAATCTGGACAAAGCCAGAAAAAAGAGGGAGACAAATGACCAAAAATAGAGACAGAATTTAAATATTGCTCCTATAAACTTAGAAAGTTGCTAGAATAACTGTTTTTGCATTATTATGTATTTTCTGAAGGCTATAAAGTCTGAAACTCCAATGTCTGTCATTATTTTGTATTATTAATGGCTACAATCTTCAATGATTCTGCCAGAAAACCACAAATTTTATGAGGAACAGTTCAAAACTATGAGTCAAAAATCTGGACATTCTGCGAAAATCTGTACAGTTGAAAGGTATGCAACCCACTACTCTCACCAAGATACGAGTCTACCTGTGAGAGATGCAAGTATTTATTCAAACTAGATTAATCTCTCACTATCAACAGTTGTCATAAACATCCCATCTCTCCCTCAGTGCAACCCAATGTTAAATCCATATATATATAAGGTACTAGAGAAATCTCTTTCTGACCCTCCCAGACAATGTATCAGTTGACACAAACACCCATATAGTAGCACAGACACTTTTATACCCTTGCATACATACCTGCACCCAGATATTTTACCCTTAACTGAAGTCACCAACCCTACCTGCCTACACTCATAAGATCACCAGAACATACCATCTCAATCCATCTTCCCATAAAAAAATAATGATGATGATGATGATGATGATGATGGTGATGGCGATGATGATGATACCAGAATTAACACATTACTGACTTCAAGAACTGGCTCAGTAATTGGTGCCATTCTAGTGGTTCTAGTATGTGTCAGCATGGGAGGTGATAGGCAACCATTTTCTTTATTAGTTATGGCCTGGACGTCTTTATAGAAACCTTCTACATATTGGCTAAGGTCATTTCCTTTCCCTTAGCACCTTATTTTTAGGAACAGCCAGCCTTGTAGACTTACCAGCTTAATGCATCTCATTCTGGACTGTATCACCGTGGCACTGCTCAGTGTTAGAAAATGGACAAAATGCCTGATGTTGTGGCCCACTGAATGCATACATATCTGCATAACTACTGAAAGATGGCTTGAGGGTATTGCAAATGCTCCGCCCTTACCAGCTCCTTTCACTCATTTTGTCTTTCTGGTGATAGCAGGGATGCATCTCATTATATTAATGTCAAACTCTTAGAAATCATAGTATCAATAAATACATTTATTTTTCTTATTAGTGCTAACTATAGATCCCACCTCTGTCTCATTCAGATGATAATATCTGTGTAAATCACCTGGAGAACTTACCTATTAAATGTAGACCCATTATCACAGTAGACTGCAACTATCCATTTGCTAACTGGAAACATATGCTTCTACTGACAGGTGTGGACAGTGGGTCCTAAACATTGTAAAGGCTATCTTCCTAGAACAAATTGCCCCCCACACTACTGGAAATTCCAGTCTCCTTGACCTCGTTCTTACAGATGTTACCTGTGCTTACTCTTTAACAAAAGTCAAGCCTTCCATGATAAAATCTGGCTACTAAGCTGCTATATTGTCACTTAGAATCAAACTCATGACA
Organism: Protopterus annectens; assembly: GCF_019279795.1. Taxonomy (NCBI): domain Eukaryota; kingdom Metazoa; phylum Chordata; order Ceratodontiformes; family Protopteridae; genus Protopterus; species Protopterus annectens. The sequence continues at coordinate 212,332,004 of NC_056732.1, read as the reverse complement.
CCAGCTAAATTTGCTATGTTCGGAGACTTCTCTAGGACTAACCTGTTATCATTCTTTAAAGACTGACAGAATTCAACAAGTCTCCTCAACCTGAAATGTATACTGTTACGGATAACATATATACCCCTGACTGATATTCATTTTATTTTATGCATTGAAGAATTCATCCTCGTGTGTCATAAGTATCATGGTATACTGAAAAATAAACCCTTGTGATGGAATCAGAAAGTTAGAAAGCTCTGCAATAAAAGAAAGAAAAAAACCTTCTTGCCTTAATGAATAAGGTCAAACTATTCCATTATAAACACATCTGAAACTGGTTTCAAGGAACCCAAGTACACTGTCAAAAAATGTGAAGTTAGATGCAAGCTAAATATTGTCACCTTCTCTAAGGACAGTCTTAGCTTTTATGAACTATGTGAGAAAACTCTGGTCGTAACACCCAATAGTGCATGAAGCTAATCTCTAACAGTGCCACTGACTCTGACTCTGAAGATATTACAATATCATCTTAGACAATTTAAGTTTCAGTTTTTGCCTGTCAGCCCCCCCCCCAAAAAAAGTGTTTCTTCTGCTTTGCACATTATCAACCTCCATTGGAATTACTTCCAGTCAGGCCCTAATGGTACTCTCTGTAACCAAATATACCAGCTCTATGGGCCCTAACAGTATACTAGGTTGTCTCCTAGTCAGCACTAAATACAACCTTACTGAACCCCCAAAGCCTATTCACCCTTATACCCCACCACCACGTACAGACACGAAGCCTGAAAAGTAGACACTGTGCTGACCTTCTATAAGTGTGGCCTCAACACAGACCAGTCAGTCTCACCACCTCTTCAGAATATACATTTCTGTTGTTAAGACTAATGTCAATAGTGCTAATGGCTGCTAACTTGATGCTGTTACTAATTACCCTGTTGACACCTCTACCTTGCAAGAAGGACCCAACCATACCAATGCATGGTGTAACAAACATGGGCTTAAATACCTTGTTAAATTGTGCAGTGCAGTGCAGTACTGCTTGGGAGACAAGAATACAACCATGTCTGCCACATAACTGGTACCCCCTTAAGGCTGATGCTGTTATTAAGGATTTGGATACCTTCATGGAAAAATAACCTAACCTTCAAATACCATATATCAACCTTTGTTAAGAAATTGTTCTGTCTTGCTAAACTAATCACCAAAGGTATATCCTGTAGATTTAAACTATTATTTCCTTGTATTCTTTCCTTACCAAGCTTATAATAGAGAGCAGTGTTGCCTTGCCAACATGTACCTTTATAACCTCCTAGCCCAAACCGAATTATACAATGCCAGGTATGGGTTCCTTGACCAATTTGGAGAAATTAAGACCCTTGTTACTTCAGCTTGCCACAAATATGTTCCTACATTGTGATCTTTGCTTGGCATTCAAGGCTATGAAACATTCAGTCCTGTTTGACATTCTACACCTTTGTTAAATTGGATCACCAATACCTAATCAACAGATGTAAATGTTCATCACAAAATAAACAGAACCTGTTGGCAAGAGAGCTATCTGTCCCAGTGAATTTATTTCCTATGGAAAACAATTTTCATAATAGATCAAGCAAAGTAGCAGCCTAGCTCTTTTAAAAGCTGCCTGATTGAGAGTGTTGGTATCTGTAGATTCATCTCCAGGCTGTAGACGCATTCTTGTAGACAAGTGATACTCATTGGAATGTTACTGTTTAGGCTCCTAAGATTCAACTAGAATGATTGCATTATTGCATAGTATAAATCTCTGAAGCTGTGAACCTTACAACTACAAGAGTACTCTATTTTTGTAGTACCTTATTATGTTTCTGTGTAAACAGTAACCCTTTTCAGTATTGCAAAAAAAAAGTGGCAGGCTTGGGCCAAGTCGGGCATCTATACAACATATCAGATACTTTTTTAATTTAAATTCTAGCATGTTTCATTTCTAAAAATAAATATGCCTCATGCATGGTATTTGTCTGACTATCCATAGAGCATGTGATTCTGACCCATGGACATCCTTCTGTGTACATAAAATAGTATTTGAATTCATTATGGCCCTAAAATTTAACATCTAGTTATGAAAGAAGTTTGAATGCTATTGTTTTTCTTACAGGATTTGTTTATTTTCTGAACTAGATGTCTGCGGCTGGTGGATCTGGAAAGCAGTATTTATCACTGCACCTTTAAGTCTATTTTAGATATTTGCAGTACTATACTTAGCAAAGGTAGATAAGAAGGAAACTGTAGAGCAGACTATACACAGGAATGCTGGCCTGAACTGATTACATTTATTTAACAGTGTCCTTCAAAATATAAAACATTAGAAATAAAACCATGTTCTGCTTTTCAGGCAAAGCAGCATTCCACTCAAGTGTTCAGCGTTCATTAGTAGTCTGAGCACATAAACAGCTTTCACATTTAGGTCACCCTTTAATTGCTTCTCAGATTTATTTAATTCACTGAGTATTAAGCCTTCTCTTATTTTGATTGTTTAGACATATACCTAATTGCCTGTTGAATCATCTTAAAGTTCAGAAACTAAACTGAAAGTCACTATGGCAATTACTCATTTTTTAATACATGAAAACATGGCTTCATCCATTTTTTTTTCAAACGCCATGAGTCAATTCATTTTGTGGTTCATTATAAACAGGCTAGTCATTTCATCCTTAAATAGCCCAGGGACAACTGTAGTTGCACAAAAAGATAGGCATTCTAACTACAATCTGGGGTAGGGGAGACACACCAAGATGGAAGTTCTCCTCATTTCCAAGATGCAGCAACACTAAAGTTAGTCAAAAGTGCAGCAGTGCAGGGCCTACCCCATTTATTAATGGAGGGGGGGGGGTGATGGGGTACAGCTCCCAAGGAAAATAAAAAAAATAGTGGCTAAAATAAACTGATTGAAATTAACAGATTTCCTGAGATTCAAATTTGTCAAAAATTACTTACTGAAGTTGATATAGTTATGCATGTTCAAATATAATGGTAAAACAGAGAATTTATCAAATGAATTTCTTACTCAACTGTATTTTTTCTCTTTGTAAATAAATTAAGCAATAAATAAATAAATAAGTAAACAAAACAACTACATAGTAAAGCAAATGCAGGTTTTCTTGATGTACAACTGTAAATCCAGCATTATGCACAGTTTGAAGTGATGATGGGGATTTAGAGATGGTTTCAGCAGTGCCTCTGTAGTAGAATACAATTATACTAGAATACAGTTAAACTTATTGCGGTGTTCCTTACAAAGAAGAATCCATCCACATCCACTTACAATTACTTTATCTGTTACCATTATGTTTTTGTTTTGTGGTCCATTTGCCCTGAACCTTTAAAAATCATAAATGACTGAAAAGCTGTTACACTGCAGCACATCTTGCCACTTTTAAGAGAATTAGTAACTACTGCCATCCAGTTCTGCAATAAGGGGTCAGACAAAAGGAAAAGGGAATAACTGTTCATAGGTTAGTACTCGGTTAACTGCCCTAGCAAGCCATTTTAAGCCTAGCCAATTATCCCTAGTGAGACTCAAACCTTGCGTTTGTAAGGCAAACACCTTAACCATTAGGCCACCCTCCCAACCCCATTAATTTGTCTTACCCTATGACCCCCCCCAACCAGTGGCTCCACTACAGGTACCTAGCTGGTTTATTTTTTTTTCATCCTGTGAAAGTGATAGCATGGCTGACTCTCAGTTCAGGTAAGACCTGTAATGTCCATTTATTCCCAGCAGGAACAGAGCCCTGTCAGATCATTCAGTCCCCCAGAGGTGAGATTTTGCTGCTATTTAGTGGCCAGTCATGTACAATTCACCCTAACCACTGTGGTAGGACGAAGAGCTGCCTGGAACAAGATCTAGGGTTGCCACCTTTTCATATGGCCAAAGTGGGACATTTTTGGTACAAACATTAGATTTTACAGGCTGACACATACCCATGGTCAGTATAAAGATTAGAACTTAATTTTTTGCCTAAATAAAAGCTTATTCTTGTATGATTTTAGTTGCTTATTCTGTTTCTTATAACATTTAGGTATTTTAGATACAGAATAACTGTTTTATGCAACAATTACATAAAACATAGCAAATAATTTTGTCCTAAAATCTCAGGACATTTGACATTTTTACAATTTTTTGTCAGGACACAACTGCCCAAAGAGGGACTGTCCCTCGCAAAGTGGGACAGGTGGTAACCCTAACAAGATCCTGCATGTTCTCTCACAGGAGCAGATCTTCCAGGTTTCTGTGCAGCACATCCCCAGTCAATGACTGCTACCTGCAGTGCCTCAATAAACCATTAGAGGGCAATGGTACAGCCGCAGCACCTAACTTCTGAAGAATGGATGAGCTAGCAAAGACCATTCACTCCTATCCCTCATGCTATGGTGGTCAGATATCAGGTCCACTATTTCAGCCACGTCATCTGAGTTGTAGTTAAGTTTTTATCCCACCATGTCAAAATGATTTAGCAAATGATAAATACAGTTGATGGAATTGATGGGTGGTTTGTACAGAGGTAAAACAAGGATGGTCATCAATGTACTCATTTGATAAAAAGTTTTGTACTAAAAATTTTATTTTATTTTATTTTATTTTACATTTGTTAACCGGGCTAGTCTGGCTGGATACATGTCCATTTTCAGCAGAGGCCCGAGGAGAAAAGCTCCATTAACACTAATAACTAACAGTGATAAAAACTATCAAAAATTTAGACAAACTAAAAAATTTAAACACTCAGACATAAAAGCAAACAGCAAAAAAAACAAATGTGAAAAATAAGTAAGGAGATTAGGAACAGTTATTATGTAGTTTAGAAGAATTCAGAGGTAGTAGGAAAAGAGATAACAGTGGGGAAGGGAGAGAATAGAAGTTGCATACCACAATACCTCAACCTCATCAAGTAGTCACAGGTAGAAAAGATAAAGAATACTGTTAGTACTTCTGAATTATTAATTTTCAGATCAAGCATTTATTTACTTAATTTTAATTTTGTTGCCTTACTAAGCTCAAAGAAGTGCATTTTTCAGTGTAATTTAAATGGAATGAACATGCTGTGTAGAGCAGAGCAAAGGAATCCCCGACACAGAGTGCATCTATGACAACTGTTGCAGAAACATAATGTGAATTAGGAGATGTTTCAAAGACAGGGGCTGTCAGTAATGACAGTGAATTGAATGGCATTCATAATGACAGAGGCTTGGATTAGCACTTGTTGAGTGTAATTTAGAGCAACACACAGCACAAGATGTGATCATTTCAGAGCCATAGATACCATAGCCACACTGGAGGGAGTAACACGAGATGCAGTGCCTGCTAATGATCGCATAATAATATGATAATGAGGAATCTCATGCAAACGAGGCACATGTATTAGACAGCTTCTCATACAGTTTAGCATTTTTGGGTGCATCCCATACTCCACAATTTTCTCATTAACATCCTGCATAAGACATTGTCAAAGACATGGAGTAAGTCAGCACACAGATTACATTTACATATTTTTCCCTGCCTGTTTCTATTATTACTTTTCATAAAACTCATTTGAATTTGTTTGGTATACTGTTGTTTGTGTGAAGCCATCCTGATAATCACCCAACCTATTTGTATCCATAAATCCCACTTGATACCTTTCCTCTCTCCTCCCTTCCCTACTCTACTTGTACCTGTCCCTACATGTCCTCCCTTCCTCTTTTTCTTCATTTCTTCTCTTCTCTCTCCTTTTCCTTCCTTTTATCTTTACATGTTATTTTAATACTTCACTCCTGCTAACTTCAATAGTTTGTCCTGGCATCTATCCAACTTTGTCCTGCCAACTATATAACCACTACATTTATATCTATGCCAAATTCAGTTAATTAATCAATCTGTCATTATTTTTGTATATTGATTGCAATTCTAAGGTTTATACCTTAACCTGTTTAATAGCTTGCAGTTGCTGTTGCTATTACTACATTATTTCATTGTATTTTTTGATATTGTACTCCTAATAACTTCTAGATTTTGTCACTTTGTAATGTTTCCTCATAAATTTCTTAATTGTGTTGTGGAGCCTTTCTTCCCAGGCCTCTGCTGAAAAAGAGCATTTCTCAGTTGGAAAAGTCTGTTTATCAAATGTCAAAATAAATAAATAAAAATCCCTCAAACCTACCCCTTAATATTCTTCCTCTGTATTGATAGGTAACTGACTGGCCCATAATTTCCTGAGTTTATCACCCACCTGTTTCTGTATTACTACTGATGAATTTCTGTCAGGTACTTAGATTACGCCACTGTTCAGCTATAGGTTGTATAGTTTATTCATTAGCTGCCTTCGTTTAGTTTTCTTTCTACTAAAATGTCACCCTTGTAATTCGTTCATCAGGTCAATTGGCCTTATTCTCTGTTTGTCCCTTTAGTTTCTTTCTTAGTTCCTCACTTGCAGTCTTACTACCCACCTAGCCATCTCCTTCCTCTAGCTTTCCAAACTGACATCCATTCTTTTCTTTCCTTGTTAAAGATCAGATCAGATAATTCAGTGTCTTCATTTTTCTCCATTATTCATCACAGCTCCTACATTCCTCAGTCACTACTGCTATATCTGTGTCATGGCTGAACCTATTTCTCTCTTCTTCCGTTTTCCGATCACCTTTTTACAGATTCTTGATTTGTGCTCTGTATTCTGTTGTTTCCGTTGTAACTTACATCATACTGATATTTTTTCTTGCATCTCCTGGAAGCTCTTCTCTTGATGTCTACAGCTCTTTTCATACCACCTGTCATGCTGATTGTCTTATTTCTTCTGACTTGTATTCTTCCCCATAAACCAGGAACCAACGGAACAAAAGGAATGCACTCAAATATTCACCGGCCTACACTTCTAGGTAAAACGATGCCACCAACAGAGGTATTACCACTGCAGTCACTTCCTTCCATACACAGGATCGTCGACTTGTTTTAAGAGATTGGAGGAGAGCAATTCAATATAATGTCTCCAAAGATGAATCAAGATTATTGTAAATGATTTGTAGTAATAAGGATATACATTTAATGAAAGCTGATAAAGGGGAAGAGTACTGATTACAACCCAAAAATGGAAACATTACTTTTGTCAGATCAATGTGAAGATATATCCAGCAATCAGTTAAACATACCTTACAGTAAGATACATTTTTGATTTATTGATAAAAGAACAGATTTCATGTGTAGAAAATGGTTATTTGAATATTGAATTTCCAGGAATGTTTGGCATCCCTAATTCACATAAATCAGGAATATCCACCTATGTGCCCAATTGTTAATGCTAAAGGGTCTAAAACTAGTGAGCCAGGTTTGTTGTTGCCAAATTAAAAAATGTTTTTAGTCAAGAAAAGCATATATACATATATATATATATATATATATATATATATATATATATATATATATATATATATCAATGGAGTGCTGAAAAGTTTTAAGCCCGACCAAGAAGGGAATGATGTGGAGCCATGAAACTTGCAAATTATTCAATATATTCTCCCCAAAATTCAACACACTTGGCACATTGTGTCTGAAATTTCTGTAGTCCTGACAAAAAAAAGGTCGGAAGTCTGGTCACTGAAAAACTGCTCTTCTGCTGCAATCACCCCTGAATCACTCGAAAATTGTTGCCCTTTCAAATTCTTTTTAAGGTTTGAAAACAGGAGTCAGATGGAACAAGATCTGGTGAGTAGGGGGGATGGTCTATGCACACAAACCCCAGTTTCATCAAAACATCCATTGTTTTGCCAGCCTTATGAACAGGTGCATTGTCTTGCAAAAAGAGAACACTTTTCTGCAGCTTCCCTCTCCTTTTTTCTTTCAATGGCTCCTTTAATCAGGACAGCAGGTTACAGTAGTGTTCTGCATTAACTGTTTGGCCCCTTGGAGCCATTACAGCTCCTTCCTGATCCCAAAACACTGCAGCCATGATCTTTGCTGACTTTTGGGTCTTAAACTTCTTTGGCCTTGGTGAACCTTAGTGCCACCACTGCATGGACTGTTCTTTTGTCTCAGGATCATAGTGGTGTAACCATGTTTCATCAACAGTAACTAGTTTTTCCAAAAGGTTGGCACTTGCTTGAGGAAAATACCTCAAAATCAACTTGGAAGTGTCCACTCCATGTCTTTACTCGTCAGCATTCAAACATTTGGGCATTCAATTGGCTGACAGCTTCTGCATACCCAGCTGCTCATGGATTGGAAACCCAACACATTCCCTGGATATCTGTAGTGTTTCAGCCAAACCCAATAGAACCAAGACACTGTCCTCCAAAAAAGGAAGCCAATCTGGTGGTTCCCTGCCACAAACAAAGTCTACAACAGAAGGAAAAAACTAATGCAGAATAACGTGAAGTCCCAAGACTGGAAAAACTTCCTCATCAGCGTCCCTCATCAAATCCTTTAAAGCTAGCTATGAAAACAGAAATGCTGCAGATAGTAAAGACAACCACAAGGCCTTTTATAGTTATGTAAAGAATCTCCATGGCAATACCCAAATTTGCTCAGAGATATTGCACAATGTCACCTCCTATACTGAGCCAACAGATATTGCCAATATACTGGCTGACAGATTCAGTGCCAACTTTCCCCCTCTTTCCCCAACCAAAGGACCAATCACAATACCAGCAGATTGCCAGGCACCCAGTACTACTGCTGCACAGTGGTCCAAGGCCAAGAATACAGCTTCTGTGGGACCTGACAATATCCCTGGCTGTGTTCTACGTGAACTACAGAGTGAACTGGCACTGCAGCTATGTGCCTTGTTCCATCACAGCCTCATCTCAGGCTTTGTCCCTACCGAATGGTGCACTGCTACAGTCATCCCTCTCCACAAAGGAGGAGCGAATACAGACCCTGGGAACTATTGCCCCATTAGCCTGATGAGTCTGATATGCAGAACTATGGAATGCATCATTATGGACGTAATAAACAAGGACATAGGGAATCTCCAAACTCTGGATCCCACATAGTTTGGTTTTGTGAAGGTTAGATCATGTCTGCTCAACCTGGTCGACTTCTTTGTGTCAGTCACCAGAGCTGTAGATGAAGGTAAGGTGGTTCATACAGCCTACCTTAATCTGGCCAAGGCCTTTGATACCATTCCCCACTCAGTAATCATATAAAAACTCACTAAGCTAGGCATCAACCCCTATATCACTAAGTGGGTTGCAAACTGGCTCACAGATAGAATCAACAGTGTGAAAGTAGCTGATTCCAAGTCAGACTGCCGACCAGTCATGAGTGGAATCCCACAGGCTTTGGTCCTTGGTCCTCTCCTGGTATCTACTTCTCTGAAGTCCAGGCCAACACGAAGGGACTCTGGCTGACAAAGTTTGCATATGATTGCAACTTGGGTGCCATAATTAACTCCCTAAGTGATGTTGACATCCTATAGAAAGGCCTCACTGAGACCAACGGCTAGTGTCAGAATCATGGCCTTAAGCTCAATGCCAAAAAATGTGTCATCATCCCTTTGGGAAAAACCCAGTTCCCATGAATTACTACATTGATGGTAGTCCACTGAACACAGAAGGTGTTATAAGAGATCTGGGAACACAAGTTGACAGCAACCTCTCTTTTGACAACCACATTGCCAATGTGGTCAGAAAGTTTTTCAATGTGGCACACTCTTTACTAAGGGTTTTGCATCCAGGAAGAAAGAGGCCTTTATCTCCCTCTACTCTTCCCTCATTAGGCCAATCATTGAGTACAATGCCCTATTTGGCATGTACCTCACTAAACACCTGCAACAACTGGAGAGGCCGCAAAAGTACCTCACAAAGAGGATCCTAGGCCTTAAACACTTGTCCTATATGGACAGACTCAAAAAACTCCATCTATTCTCTGTCTCAAATCACCTACTTAGAGGCGATCTCTGCTTGACTTACAAAACCATGTCTAACCCAACTCTGTTAGAAATGCTACATCTAAAGAAATCCCAATTCTTCTGCACTACACACTCCAGAGACCTCAACCTCATTACCACAATCAACAGAACAGGCTGGAGAGACAGTTTCATAACCCAGAGGCTGCCCATGCTATGGAATAGACTTCCCATACATGTCAAGTGGAGTGCCTCACTAGCCCTCTTCAAGAGAAATCTTGATGAGTGGATGGGAAATAGAAAATTCACCCCGGGGATCACTCCAATGGCGCTACTCGACAGAGGCACTAGGAACTAAGGTTGGGTGGCACGATGCCAGGGTAATCCTATGAGCTAGGCTTGTAAAGGCTCCAGAGCCATTAGCCTAGTACACACCTATGAACACACTTATGAATTGTTTTAGCCAATATTCGCCAGTCTCTCAGTATCAGGTCATGGACATGGGCAACAATTTCAGGAGCTGACACTGTTTGCAGTCTCTCAGACCTTGCTGCATCTTCTATCTTGAAATCTCCACGCTGAAAGTTTGCACACCACTTCTTCACAGTTGAGTAAAAAGGGCACTTGTCACTCAATGTTTGCATCAGACATTCATGGATTTCCCTTGGAGTTTTCTTATGCAGGAATAGGAACTTCATGCATCTAGGAGTTCCAACTTGACACAATGTCAAAACATAACATTATGATTCTGTAAATTGGCACCTTACACGATGAAATAACCCAGTTTTCAGCTACAGAGGCAAAATAACACTCAGAATTTAGAAAGTTGATCAGGCTTTGTACTTTTCAGCACCTCACTTTAAGGACTTCTGGGATTTCTTTAAGAGTATTAAGGAGGATATGTTCATGAATGCATTGATATTGGTTATCATTAATATTAGAGATCTCTTCTTGGTTATTCCACATGATGTGGCTGTTATGATTTTATGAATATTTGAAAGCTGTGAAGACATTAAATACTAATGTGATAAATGATTTAAGGACCTTCATTGAATTAGTTTTGGATAATAATTGTATTTATTTTGATGGCATTATTTATAAGCAGAAGACAGGTGTAGCTATGGGTGCAACATGTGCCCCTAATGTTTGCTAATACAGTTATGGATTACTGTGAACACAAATTTGTGTTCCATTCAGGCTATGAAAGTTCATGGGCACTACTAGGTTGTTTCCTAGATGATGTAGTGATATTTTGGAAAAATACAGAGGAGAGATTAATGGATTTTTTTCCCTATATAATTAGTACTACCAATTTTTTTAAATTTATGATTGAATTTTTCCTCGGTAACTTGAATTATCTTGATATTCAGATCATTATAGATATGAAGAATAAGAGACTTGTTTCTAATGTTTTATAGGAAAATTACTTATTCTAATATGCTGTTGCATTTTAATAATTGCCATCCTTATCAAAAAAAAGTATTTGTCAAAGGACAACTGGTTAGATTGTGTCAAATGATATCTTATTTATTTATTTATCATTTGTTAACCCAGAAAGTCTTACTTTGAACAAATCCAATTTTCAGTGGAGGCCTGGGGGGAAATGCTCCAGACGCATGTCTTTGTAACGTGGGAGGAAACCGGAGCACCCAGAGGAAACCCACATGAAAGCAGCAAGGACATCTTGCCCAGAATTATTCCAGGTGAAAAGTGATAAACAGATCTATGTTTTTGAGAAGAGTGTATCTAGAAGAATTTCTTTCTAATATTTTTGAAGAGATTAATTTTAAAAGATTTATGTGAGTTTTTTACCCTTTGTTATGTAAACAAGAGGTAATAGAGCAGAACTGTCTTGTGCAAAATACCAGCTTTACTAAGTTACTTATACTTTCATATAATGGAGATGTTGAAGGTATAGCACAAACTGTCAGGGAAAATTGGAGAGCGTTTGTGTTAGTTTGGATAAATACAGATGCAATTGGGGGGAGGCCCTTGTATAGTTTATAGAAAGGATTGGTGCATTAGAAATTTCATAGAGAGGCTATGGGGAACCTTCTGTGCCTCCAACAACAGCAAAAATGTGGGTACCTTTAAATGTCGATGATGCAAATACTGTTCCTATATCCAAGACATTAAAGGAATGGATGCAGTTGATTCACGTACATAAGTTAACTGTGGATCCAAAGGTTTGGTCTACATAGAAATCTGTCAAATATGCTTAAAGTTGTATATAGGTAAAACTGAAAGATCATTTAAAGAGGTGTGTACAAACATTTATATGTCACCAAGAACCAGAACCAAACTAATGCATCTTGGAAACATATGCAAGTCAATGAAGGTCATATGAGTAGTTTTAAGTTCCATGGGTTAGTTATTGTGAACCATGATTATAGGGGTGGACTATAGAATATTAAGTTAGAAATTAAAGAATTACAATGGCAGGTAAAGCTGCATACTTCTGGTTCAAATAGGCTGAATGATATGATTTCTGTTACACCAAGTTTAAATTGATTGGGTATTAATTTATTAAGGAGTGCATTTTTAAGTTATAGATGCAATTTGAATGTCTTTTTATGTTTGTATATCTTTAAGAAGTTATGTGGTATAGTTAATGGGGAAATTCATTTCAGATAAAAGGAAATGATGTTATGCTATGTTTTCATCTCTGATGAAGTCCCAATTTAGTGGAGATGGACGAAGGCGCTCAGATTATTAAATGTTTATTTTCCATTTCATGGAGTTGTTTTTATTAGAGGTCTAGGCTGGTGAATATTTGCTTCTCCATAAACATTCCATTTTTCCATACCTCTCAACCTCTGAGTGCTAGAAATCTAGACAAAGCCAAAAATAATGGGGGACAATTTTAAATATTGCTCTTACAAACAACATGTTTTGCATTAGTATGCATTTTTCGAAGTGTGTGTACTTTGAAATTCAAATATCTAACATTATTTAGTGACTTTAGTCCTTGATGATTTGCCTGAAAACCACAATTTCTATGAGGAATAGACCAAAAACATGCAACAAAAATCTGGGCATTGTGTGAAAATCTGGACAGTTGACAGGTATGCCTCCCCCACTTCACTCATTCTTGATGTGTCTCTGCAACTAATTACTTCTGTTGTCATCACACCAGCTTACTTTTCACCATGCCATATTTTTTTCAGACTCTAATCCTTTAATCTCACGTGTCTCTTTGTATCCCTCATCTTTTTACTCTGTGTAACTTTGAACTATTCTGCTTCATGGTCACTGTTGTCCCACTTTTCCCTGACCTCTTTAAGATCTGCATCATCCCATTTTATTCAAACGGTTTACTATGGAAATTTCGAATCAACATGGGTCAAATGTGTATAAAGTCAACTCTAAATATCAGATTCGAAATCTCGAATAGTAGACGTAGCAGAAGGTGATGTCAGTCACTTCCTGCTATGCACATTAATGTACCATTGAACTCTACACTCAACGCTATGTTAATTCTACTAATTTGCAGGCGGGCTGCACCCCGCCATGTGGGGCTGTGCCTCCCACACCCCCTACATATTAAAGATACTAACTCCAAGGATGCAGTACAGTGAGGAAATGGGCTAATTCCCTGTTCCTCACTGCAGCACAACCTCTGTTCGCAGTGTGGGTACACCGATTATGAAATGGTCGAATGCACCATGCGATTCAACCATATGTAGTCGACGTACTGGGGGTCGATTAAGTGCCTCTTGCAAACCATGATTTTGAACATTCGACGATCGATTGACTGCCATTTGGGCAAGTCATAGCAAACCTATTCAAACTGTATCAATAACATCTTGTCAGGGCAGTTCAAAAAACAGTAGGAAATACAGCTGATAAACATTTGTTGTTGGAGGGGCTACTGAAAAATTAAAGATTGTTTTTTTTTTTTTTCAAAGAAGCTATTTTTTAATAGGTTGTCGGAAAAAACTCTGCAGATGGTTTAGAGGAATATGGAATGTCTAAGATAGGGTATTTGTGTTTTCAGTAATGTTTCTGCTTTTTGCTCCAGTCTGCCTTCAACCATGGCTCTCCTATGAGCTAATGATGGGTTTGTCACTAAGGAGTTTTATTCTGAAAAGTAAATGTTGCAGTGAGATTTGCCACAATTAGTTGTACTGTGAGAGCTGATGGAATATTTTTTTTTTAAGTTTTTTTTTCCATTTCTTTACTGTTGTATAACTGTGGAGTTGGTATACATTGTTTAGGGAGATCAGCCTCCCCATGTCTTGTGGCTGCATGCTCTCACTTCATTGTTTGCCGATTACATGTTGGGGTCACATTTTTTTTTCTGTGTTTTGATTTAGTTAGAGTACCTTAAAATTTTATTCAGCCTTTGTGTTCAGGCTGAGATCTTATTTAGAACAGGAAGATTTTGTAAGAAATGTTGTCAGTTTCTGTACTGTAATCTAGACTTGTTATTTCTACTAGGACATTTTTGCCAGTCTTACTTCCCCATTGTACTTCAACTGAGAGCTCCCCTACTTGCATCTAAATGGCCCATTTCTGCATTAGGGGCAGGAGCCAGGCATTTCTGTTCTAGGTTGGAGCTGCATAGCCCATTTTTTACTTCATGTGTGCTCTATCTGCCCATCTATTCCCCCCTTAGTGGTGAGAGTCAGATGTTAAGGAGTGGGACAGCTTGCTGGCCTGTTGGGCGGCCCTTATCTCTGGGCAAAGCTCCTCCTCCTCTTTGGGAGTTTGCTAAAATGTTCTCCATGCTGCCTACTGATCACAGCAGGCCTCTGCACACAGTAACCCATTGATGTATGTATATGAACCATGTTAACATGCACCCCCTAGGTGGGTACTCCATGAATGTGACAATTAATGCTCTCATTAGATGTTACCAGGTGGTGAATCAGGCCAACCTCCCGGTCGACAGAATGGGTGACTCCACAATGGCTACTTATGCCCATTTTCTCCTGCCAGATCCTATAGGTGCTTGTGTCACTGAATGATCTTTGATTGTTTGTGTTATAATCAGGGCTTTATGTCTCTGCACCATGGAGCTGGCAACTGGGTCCATTATTGAAACATAAAAAGTACCTGTTATTGTATGTCTAAAGGTTTATCATTTAAATTTACCTATGTCTATGTATTGTACTGGTATTTTTCATGACTATAGAATTTAATTTTGCACCCTAGTCTAATTTTATAAACGTGTTATTTATTGCATCATAGTTTACATTAATAAGCTCGAAGATGGATGACCATCATAGTTTACATTAATAAGCTCTAAGATGGATGACTAGGAATGGCTTTGAACTTTGACCAAAGATACTGGTATCGTTATCCTTGCTAATAGTAATGGGTACATCTATGGAAGAAAGCAGAAATGTCCTGGTTTTGCCTGCATAATGTCTAGAAGGTTACCATCTGTAGTTGGATAAGATGCTATTTTTGACAGATTATTTTGATTAAAATAGTCAATTAATGTTTGGAAAATTTATAAGATGCTGTTTAGTTTTCCTAATCAATAATTTTGTTGGTTAAATTCTATTGTCAAGGACTGTATTTTCACTGACTTTTACATCTTAGAGTTTATAAATAAAATCCTTATTCCCTTTTGGGAACATCAATGCTGTATAGTACAGTCCTACGTTATAATAATTATTGTATGTGCAATTTCCAAGCCTGAATTCATTTACTAGTTTCTGGCCTCAGGATTTAATTTAACAAATATAGAGATAGTGATTCTTATTCCATTAGGTCTACAACAATGAAAGAAGTATTCTCTAGAATATGGAATATATGTTTTGGATCATTAAATCAGGTAACAGTAATAGTACAGATAACATCCTCTAGGCAGAGGAAGACTACCTATTCCATTACTGAGACATCTGCCATTTTACAGAGTCAACTTCACTACTATTTTTTTATGTTGTATATTTTTTGCGTATGTGTTGGTTTGTGCATATAAGCAAGTGCAAATATTACTTCATTTATAATGCTGCCTCTACGTGACCTGCCATATCTAAGGAAACATATAATAAATGAACAATTACCAAATCAAACTGATATGCAGATATATAAATATTGATGGTGTACTGCCTGATAAGGAAATGCTATGTTTAGTATTAAAGGGGATATGTGTCTTGTATGGTGAACATGAAATCAATATTTGTACTCTTTTTCATCCTTGCTAGCAAGTTCTGAATTGTGGTTTTCAAAATTATTTTGCAAAATGCTACTTTTCTAAACTCATTTTAAAATACTGCATGTTGCTTCCATGCAATCATAAAGTATTAAGCAATCTGCTGCAGTCCAACTTGGTGAAATCTGCTTTCCGGTCACCATCTTTATTGATCATGCCATGCACATAGTAGCATCTGTAGGCTGTAGCAGTTGCTTGTCAGACAGGGCAGTCAAACAGGATTCTCAAATAACCAAGACTGTCTCATTGTGCCAAGTACTGTTTTTTCATTTAACACCCATGCCTGTCCTGCCACTTACAACACAGCTTTGTTTTTTTTTTTATTTTTAATATTAATTTGTGCAAATATTGAAAGTGATGACTCGTTTGCCTGTGTGAATGCTGGGGAAGGGATAGAAAAAAACAATTTTGTGCAAAATTATTGAAAGTGAATTAAGGTCTGAAGATGTGGAAATGTTTTTTTCAGGGGAGAAAAAGGGTGAAGGGGGAAAGGAATATAAATGAAAAATCAAATGTTCATAGATGTTTACTTAAAAGACATGCAGTCCAGTACACCATTTAGGAGCCTAGCAGTTTCCCAATAACCCCAGGGCACTGTATGCTCAAGTCACTTGCTTAGAGTCACACAATAGATAAATGAAGGCTAAAGGAATCAAACCCTGAATTATAGGAAGCAGCTTGTTAAGAGCCTATAGCCTTCATCCACTGCACTAGCTTGCAAAAGAAAACCGATATGACTTTTTAAAAGAAAAGGAAGGTAAAGCAGGGAAGGAAATGATATAGATGATTGGAATATTAACGTATCTGTCATATCCAGTCGCGTAAACGGTATAACGATTGAAGTAAGGAATTTTGTAAATTATGAATGGTCAATAAAGTAAAATAGGACATAATATTTTTATTACATGTGTAGTTCTTATCTGCAATTCAGAAAATACAGTTTTATAGACTATGGAGAGACAGGTGATATGGAGTATAGGGAAGGAATCATTTTGTGATGGCTGTTTCGATTAATAATGTTTTAATATACATACTGGATCGCTGAACAGTTGAACTAGGAAGAACAGCCTAGATGAATTGTCAGGTAAGGCAAAAGTGTCAGAATAACTGCATTGTGTGCACGTTTTTGGAGCAAGGAAAGGCAAAATCTTTTTGAGGCATTACAAAAATACATGTTGTTAAATGCAGACCACTTAAGTGATTGTTATTGTGAGATCAGGGTAAGAGAAAAGGGTCTAGTGATATCAAAAATAAAAGGAAATAATGCATTTAGTGGATTTGAACATGGGAGGTGATAAATGTATTAATTAGGTGAGAAAGATTTTGAAAACTGAAATTATGAACTGTTTTTCTTGATTTTTCAAAATAAGCAGAGTATGTAAAAGGAGTAAAAAGATTGTTTTATGGGCCAACTGACATAATTTCTGACTAACATTCATACAAAATGATTTTTCTTATTTTTTCTGCTATCTGTTGAGAGCATTTTGAATGTGGGACTAAGAACCTAGGGTGACGAAAAGCACAACATTAGGCAGACTTGAAATATTGCAGTAATGTGGTTAGAAAGTTGTTGTCAGAGTAACACTTGTATTAGCATACATTTTCTGAAGAATGTTAAGCCCAGAGCCCATGTCTGTAGTTTTTAGTGACTACAGTACTCAGGATTAATTTTGTGTGAAGTTGGCAGAATAATAGATTTTGCATTAGCATGCATTTTCTGAAGGATATAAAGTCTGAAGCTCAAGTGTGTGTGTGTGTGTGTGTGTGTGTGTGTGTATGTGCGTGTGTATGTGTGTATGTGTGCACGTGCGCGCATATACATATATATATATATATATATATATATATGTGGGTCTACTTCACTTCACTGAAATCCCATTTCGCTGACATTCATTTCACTGAGACCAAATCACCTAAAGTTCAAAACACTGACAACTCATTTCACTGAATCTCATTTCACTGAATTGCAAGCTATAGACTTGATGTGGCAGTGTGTAGAGTACTGTGAGGCAAGTAAAAGGTATATGCCCTTATCCCCACTGTAGTGCAACCTGGAGTTAGTATATATAACAAGGCGGGTGTTGGGGGCACGGCCTCCCATGTTGGGGGGTGTGGGGGGCATAGCCCCCCATTTAGGTTGGTTTTATATTGTCTGTTTTTTGTTAAGAGGATATATGAGTAGTTTTTAAGTTGTAGAAAAAGGTAGCCATTAGTTTTGTGACTTTGTTTGTTTATAGTTTCCCATTTAGTCTTGAGAAATTTTGCATTTTAAGCTGTCGGTGAAATGAGATTCTGTGAAATAAACTGTCAGTGTTTTGAACTTTAGGTGATTTGGTCTCAGTGAAATGCATGTCAGTGAAATGGGATTTTGGTGAAATGAAGTAGACCCGTATGTGTGTGTGTGTGTGTGTGTGTGTGTGTGTGTGTGTGTGTGTGTGTGTGTGTGTGTTTGTGTGTGTGTGTGTCTGTATATAATATATATATACATATAGATTGTTCTACATTGAATGAATGAAATGTAGAGATTAAAAATGTCAGCACATTAATTTTGACAGGCTGCTGAGCATGCACTAATCTCAGAACATGCAAAACAAAAAGCAAGAGTTTTAACACCGATGCAAGCTGCCCTGCCCCCCCCCCCATAATTACATATACTAACTCCAATATTGCACATTCCCCGAGAAAAGGGCATATTTCCCTACCTGGGGATTGTCTGTGATGACTATTTATTTATTTTGACCAAAACGTGTTTTCAGTAAAAATCTCAAAAGTCAATATCTGTTTGCCAAACAGATGTAGACTTTTCAGATTTTTATTGAAAAGTACTTAACTTATGTGTATGCATATATATATGTGTGTGTGTGTGTGTGTGTGTGTGTGTGTGTGTGTGTGTGTGTGTGTGTGTGTGTGTGTAGTTATAGATATATATATGTGTGGCCTACTGAATTGTCAACATCCAAATATACCATAAAATAGGCACAGGCAAGGCTCTAGGTTCTTCAACTACTTTAATTGATCGAAACAAACACAAGCGCTTTCACAAAAATGCTTCTTCAGGTGTATGTCTTGTTCAATCAAACCACCCCTCTTATACCCTTTAATCATGGTCATCTGACTCTCCATTATATATTTAAAGGTATACATTTCATATAGCATATAAATCCCTTTAAAATTGAAAGCACTCACAATGTTCATACATATTAAAAATACATGTATTAAAATACATATATAAAAAAGTACATATATAACAACTACATGTATAAAAATATATATATAAAAAATATCATAGAACATATAAAAATATATATAAAATTCAATACAACAACTTTCTACCTACGCTATAATCTATTTTTTTAAAATAGGTCTCATAGGTATATAATCATTGAGGCCATGCCCCACATTTGCCCTTAACCTAACTATCCATTTTGCCTCCAAATTCTCAGTTTGTCCACTTATATCCCTTCCTCTTGGATTTTCAAAGCATTTTCCTATAACTAGGAATTTAAAATAATGTCTATCATTGGTCTCATAGACATGCTTCACCAAAGCGTTAAAAACATTTTTCTTCCTAATGTGATAAGCATGCTCTCTAATTCTGTCTTTCAGGTGTCTGTCTGTCTTGCCCACATAAAATTTGTGACAAAGTTGACAGACGGCCAAATACACAACATGTACACTGTTACATGAGGCAGTAATGCCAAACTCAAACACTTTTCCTGTGTCAGGATGCTTAAATTTTGTTTCTTCTGTTAGATATACACACATCTGACATTTCCCACAGGGTTTGGTTCCTTCCCGTCCTACCACTGAAGTAACATCTCTCGTATGACAAAGACGCCTCTTCAAAGACTTTTTATTTTTAAATGTAAACTGAGGTGTCCTCTCCAGGTATCTACCTACTTGTCTATCATTAGTTAAAATATTCCAATGCCCATTAATTACATTGGTATATTGCCTTATGTTCCTTGAGTAACTAAAACACATTCTCAATTTACTGGAGTGTTCAGGTTCCCTAACCTGTTGCAATGTACCACCCTCCTCTTTCTCAGAGAAGTATGGTTTAGTTCTGGTATCTCTGAGCTTCTGCACTTCATACATATTTCTATTCACTATACATTTATCATAACCTCTTTCCAATAATTCTACACCCACCATTGCAACCTGTTCTCCAAAGTCTTTTTCTTTCACATTCAATCTAGAGGCTCTCAAAAATTGATTGTATGCAACATTTCTAAAAATGTATTTCGGGTGCATACTCGTCTGACTAAGAAATTGGTGTACGGAGTCCATCTCCTTTTATTTAGAAAAACACCTTTGTAAAATAATTGATCAATCTGAATATATTTTAAAAGACACAGAACATTTCCTTAGAGGCCTCTGGGACTATACCAAAAGAACTTGCTGACCAGATAACCTTATATTAGTAACACTTGATGTGGTGTCACTTTTTTACGGTTATACCAAATGATGAAGGCATCAGGAGGGTGAGTAGGTTAATGGTGAAACACATGGATTTTACAACTCATAAAACAAGTTTAATGGAAACATTATTACAGTTGGTTTTAGAGGATAATATATTCATGTTTAGGGATGAGGTCTATTGGCAATGTAATGGTGTTGCAATGGGTACATCGTGCGCACATTGTTATGCAAATGCGGTGATGTATCATTGGGAAATGGAGAATTTGATTGAAGGTAGATTTGAAAAAAATATTTTGTTTTATCGGAGGTTTGTTGATGACCTGTTCCTTTTATGGAATGGGACATCAGAACTACTGTTGGAGTTTGTGGAACATATTAATGGTTCCACAAAGTTTTTAATGTTCACTTTACATTGGTCTTCTCTTGAAGTTAATTTTTTGGATGTCACTATCTTTAGAGATGAAAATGAAAAATTGTGTACGAGATTATATAGAAAAGAATGTCATACTAATAATCTACTTAGTCAGACGAGTATGCACCCGAAATACATTTGTAGAAATGTTGCATACAATTAATTTTTGAGAGCCTCTAGAATATTTTAACTAATTATAGACAAGTAGGTAGATACCTGGAGAGGACACCTCAGTTTACATTTAAAAATAAAAAGTCTTTGAAGAGGCATCTTTGCCATATGAGAGATGTTATTTCAGTAGTAGATCGGGAAGGAACCAAACCCTGTGGGAAATGTCAGATGTGTGTATATCTAACAGAAGAAACAAAATTTAAGCATCCTGACACAGGAGAAGTGTTTGAGTTTGGGATTGCTGCCTCATGTAACAGTGTACATGTTGTGTATTTGGCTGTCTGTCAACTTTGCCACAAATTTTATGTGGGCAAGACAGACACCTGAAAGACAGAATTAGAGAGCATGCTTATCACATTAGGAAGAAAAATGTTTTTAACGCTTTGGCGAAGCATGTCTATGAGACCAATGATAGACATTATTTTAAATTCCTAGTTATAGGAAAATGCTTTGAAAATCCAAGAGGAGTGGATATAAGGGGACAAACTGAGAGTTTGGAGGCAGAATGGATAGTTAGGTTAAGGGCAAATGTGGGGCATGGCCTCAATGATTATATACTTATGAGACACATTTTTAAAAATAGATCATTGTGTAGGTAGAAAGGTGTTGTATTGAATTTTATATATATTTTTATATGTTCTATGATATTTTTTATATATATTTTTTATATATTTAGTTGTTATATATGTATTTTTATATATGTATTTTAATACATGTATTTTTAATATGTATGAACATTGTGAGTACTTTCAATTTTAAAGGGATTTATATGCTATATGAAATGTATACCTTTAAATATATAATGGAGAGTCAGATGACCATGATTAAAGGGCATAAGAGGGGTGGTTTGATTGAACAAGACATATACCTGAAGAAGCATTTTTGTGAAAGCGCTTGTATTTGTTTCGATTGATTAAAGTAGTTGAATAACCTGGAGCCTTGCCTGTGCCTATTTTATGGTTTTGGACTTTTTCTCATTTTGTGCAAAGGCATTTGGATATCATTTGTTTGTGTTTTTTTAACATCCAAATATAGATGTGCATAATGTTCACAATAAATTGTTGAAAATATAAATGTTGACACCTAACTGCACATGCACCGAGCAATAAGCTTGGAGCATACAAAACTAAACCTAAAGAAATTGGACAAAACATTGTTTTTGTCAGGGAGCAAACTCCCAGTAACCACCCCCCAGTTATAAATACTAACTCCAAGTTTGCATAATACTGACAAGAGAGTGTATTCTCCAACCTGGGGATTGTGCAGTTTTGTACATCTGTTGATTAAACAGATGTCAACTTAACTTATAGTCAGTCATATTTACTTCCCCTTATATTTTATAGATATGGATTGTGATGCCCATGCACTGGCCCAGTAATCAAGGAGCCTCAAACCTCACCACTAGCACCAGTGAGGGACGTGCACATTGACAGGATAACAAGTACACATGCAGTAAAGTACAATTTCCCTTAAGAGCACACAGAGATCACAGTCAGTCTGGGGCCGGTTTCTCCCTTTCTCTCCATAACCCCAGTAAGAGTCCCCACTGGCACAGCTATAGGGTAGGGTACAGATCTCAGCAGAGTGGTCAATCCATAATCTCCAGCACCCTCTCTGTCCAACCAGTGCTTCATGTCCCTTGCCAAGTAGCTGACACACACACTTTGACATATGACTTATATACAAACACACAGACACTCCTGGGGAAGGCTAGCACAGGTTCTCCAGCTATGCCCTGTCCTGCCCAGACTATAAGGTAGAAATCACTGCCACAACCATTACTTTTCAGCTACTATAAAGCCCTTCCCAAAGGGTGACCAGTTCCATCGTGTGCTATTACTGTTATCCAAATAGTAAGTGTAACCCAGGGCTAAGTCTATTGGAATGGCTTATACAGTATCACTGAATACATGCAAGTACTTTGAGAGCTTAAATTATCTCTTCACAAAACAGCCACAGTTGAAAGGTTTAAAATATTTAATAATAAATGATAAAAACACAAGACAATACTCATCAATTCAACACAGTGCTGATAGAGAGTTCAGGAATCACAGGAAAATATTTTAAAACAATATGGTAGGATACCACAAGAACAGATGATACATGACAAATATAAATGAAACACAAAACAACGAAGTAGATGAACACCAGGTAAATTTAATCCTGGTACCTCGGTTTTTCTCCTTTAAGGGATAATTTCTTACAAAACAGCAGCATCTTAAATGGTATATATAATTGATTAATTATTTCAATAATTCAGTTAACTCAAATAATTACCATATACATATTCACAAATACCCTTTATCCAACACGTCACCATTTAAAATGGCAGTGCAAACCGGAAATACATTATAAATAGTATAGTTATTAGCAGAAAAATATATCAAAGCAAATGTTTCTAAAAGTTCATAGACACTTCCTGATTTAATCCACCTGGATGCAAAGTACCATAATTAAAAATAAATGAAGTTTCCAAATGGTTGTGCCTTAAATGGAATTTGGCCAGAATACTAAAATATAAAGAAGATCCATATCCTCATGTACAGATGAAAAACGATTAGCAACCGGACTCTCCCTTTTATTGTTCCTGATATCCAAAAGATGTTCCCTGATTCTTATTCTGGCCATCTTTTTTGTTTCCCTATATACCACCTTACATTCTCACACCCACATCCCAATATATAAACTACCCCACAAGACTTGCAATTGAATCTCCCCATTGTTTGATATGTCCTACCATTAATAGCGGTACCTGAAAGATTTTTAATTCTAGAACAAAGTTGCAATTCTCACAGGAAAAAGCCCCTTGTCTAACACTCACCTCTGCTTGCAGCATGGGTCTATTCAATAATTCCTTTAAATTAAAAAATCTACCATAGGAAAAAGTTACCCTGTTAGGGAAAATACTACCCAAAAATTCATCAGAACTAATCATGGGCCAGAATTGTTTTAACAATATGTACAACTTTCTCAGAAAAAAACACTATATTTCATAACATAAAAAAATGTTTTCCTTAGTTTTCACAGAATAAACAACCCTCCTCTCTGTATTAACTATACTAATGCTCTTATTGACCCTACTTTTCGCAACTTCTAAATTTTCTTTCATATACCCCCAAGCAAATAATCTTTGTTTCAACTCATCCAAAAAAGTTTCCTTAAGATGTCCCTGGGAAGTATTTGTCCAAATACACTTAAATTCCCCATAAGGTAGTGCCTGAATCAAGTGCGAGGGATACATACTTGAGGCATGCAAAAAGCTATTTACCGCAGTGGGTTTTCAAAATGGTTTATGCTGAACTTCCTGTCCCCATCCACAAAAAGACACAGATCCAAAAGTTAATAGTTTTCCTGTCCACATGAAAACTAAATTTTAACCCATGATGATTTAAATTAAGTTCTTCAAAAAAATGTTACAAATTCCTCAAAGGGACCCTTACAAATAATAAGTAGGTCATCTATAAAATGTTTATACATAACCACGTTATTTTAAAAGAATTCTGTTGAGTACATAAATTGTTTATCAAATTCACCCATATAGAGAACTGCATATGAAGGAGCATAAGCGCCTTCATAGCAGTACCTCTATTTTGTAAAAAATTTTATTGTCAAAAAATAATTGTGACTCAAACAGAATTCCAATAGTTCCACGATATATGATGAACGTGGACCCTCACCAAGAATTCTTCCAACCGCTTCATGCCCCCATCGCACATCAATATTTGTATAAAGGGCAACTACATCAAGACTGACCCAAAAATAATAATTTTGCCATTCCAAATTCCTAATACACTTACACAAAAGGAGTATAGTGTAAAACCAAAACACAGTTGTTCCACACAACGGATCTAGAACACAGATAGTAATCCTTTTATTATATAGGGTAAGTGCTTTCACGGATAAAATTCCGCTTCTTCAGACCATATAAAATAACTTCACACACATCTACTTAAATATAAAATTCAAAAACATGTGACCAATCAATTAACCTATGCTAATTACCTTAGAGATATAGCAGAATTAAAAAATGTTGTTGTTGTCTTTTGGCTTTTCCCCGTTAGGGGTCGCCACAGCGAAACTCCGGTCCACTAATGATTGGCAGTAGATTTTCATGAACGCCGAGGTGCCAGCTCAATGTTCAACCTTCAATGAAGGCATGCCCATTTACGCATGTCTTTCAAACGCCCACCCAACCACAGGGAGGACATGCAGACTACACACAGAAGGCACTCCCCGCACTCCAGCCGAGAATCGAACGGGAGAACCTCTTGCTGTGAGGCAACAACACTACCGCTGCACCACCGCAGAAGTCAGCAGAATTAAAAAATCATTACTGCTAAACCAAATACATTATAAAATTGTATGGAAAACCGTAACTATTTAAAACTATGAAGCTCTAAAGTAACATAAAATAAAATAAATCACAGAACAATAACTATTGCAGTATTATACACATATAATCATGACTTAAAAATAAAAACTTAAAATTAATTAAATGCATAGAAATAGCTTATACATACAAATAACTAAATTGAAGGCATTAAAAATATATTTGTTATCTACACAAACTAATTATTGCCAGAAAAGCTACTTATATTATACTCAATGTTTTAATGGTTTGGCTCTTAAAAATGGTTTAAGGAATACCTTGGTATTTAAACCAAGTGACCTATCTGATTTTAAGTGCAAAATCCATCTTTGTTCTGCTGCTTCAGTCCGATTTTTTACATTCCCTCCCCTCTTACTAGTTCTTATTATTTCCAAAACCATGAATCTAAAGTTATGTGTCAAATCATTTTCAGCTACATGCATGGCTAATGCACTTACTTTCTTTTGCATTTCTAATATCACGTATATGTTCCAGGATCCTATCTTTCAATGGGTGATTAGTTTTCCCAATATAGTAGTGAAAACACACAGTGCAGTAAGAGAGACAGACCACATTCTTAGTATTGCAGTCTACATAGAAAGAAAAATCTATTGTAAAGCCTAAATGTGGATGTACAAAATGTGTTCCTACATGTATATATGAACCTGCATCTACATCCTACAGATGTAGGTACCTACTCTATCAGATTGCATTCTATCACAAGTGCTGTGAGATGTATAGCAAAGGTGACTCTTCAAAGTCTTATTGTTCCTAAAAGTAAAACTTGGAACTTTATCTATTATCCCATCCAATTCCTGTACCGTTGATAGAATACCACAATTTTTCTTAATGACATCACAAACTGTATAGATGTTACTGACAAAAGTTAATGTCATTCTTAACTTATTATCATTAGAGGGATTACTTATACATGTATTTATTTCCTGTGCACCCACATTTGCATTACAATAATATGGTTTGCACCATCTACCCGACCTCTCTTTCCATGCTTCCTTAATTACTGAGTCAATCATATGTGCCTTATATCCTCTTTCAATAAATTCTTTTTTCAAGGTCTGTAGAGCTGTTGCTAGAGTAGGGTCATCATTGTGTATCTGCATAATGCAATAAACTTAGCCCTTTAATATATTAGTTTTAACGTGTCTGGGGTGCATACTACCATGATGTAAAAAAATTGTTTTTCCTTACATCTTTTCTATGTAAACTAGTAGAAACTGTTTTAGTGTATGTCCTACTAATTTTGACATCCAATAAATCTATTTCTTTCACAGAGTACTTATAGGTGAATTTCAAAAAACTAGTAATGCCATTCAGATAACACAAAAATTCATTCAATCTCTCCTCTGTGTCTTGCCACACAAGAAAAATGTCATCTACAAAACGTTTATACCAATAGATGGAATCGCAGTAGACCTTGTTACTAAGCACATTATTCATCTCCCACTGAACCAATGAAAGGTTGGCGTAGCTGTTGGCACAAGCTGTGCCCATCGCTATGCCAACCTTCTGTATTTAACAATCATCGCTAAACAAAAAAACATTGTTTTCTAAAATGATCTCAAGGAGGGCACACAGAAGTCTGATCTTACTCTCTTCTGCATTTTTGCTTTTCAGCAAATCTCTAATGCTCTCAATCCCCCAATCACTGGGGATAACAGTAGACAGGGACTCTATATCGAGTCACTAAAAAATATGAATCTGATATATGTTCAAGTTATCTGTTCAGAATACCTAGAAATTCTTTTGCGTCCTTGAGTACTGTTCCACAATCTTTCAAATATATATCCAGATTCTTCTCCACGAAAATAGAGAGTGGTCCTGTGGCCCAACCCTTGGTAGAAACTATGGGATGCATGGGTGGATTCTGGAGATGTTTGTGCACTTTAGGCAGACCATATAGTGTTGGCACTACTGGAAGTTCAACATTAAAGCAATCAAAGAGAGATTCAGATATCATACCAGTTTCTAGGAGGTCAAAACATAGAACTTCACTTTTTCTATTACACCCCTTCAGACCTGATGATGTTAATTGGGCATATGTCTCATGATTACTAAGGAGTAATCACATGTTATTCAAATAAAGCATTTTATCAAGGACCACAATCCCTCCCCCTTTATCGGCTGGCCTTATTTCTGTGCTGTTTAAATGCTTTAATTCATACAATGCTTGTTTCTCTTCATAGGACATATTAAAATAACTATTATTAATGTTATTTTCAAACTTTTCTCTAAGTTGTGTTTCACAAACATTGACAAACAAATCAATTACAGAATTAGATGGTGGAATGTAAATACTTGGTTGCTTGAAAATACATTGTTCATGAGAGACACCTTTAAATAGGGTCTTAAGAGTCAAGTTTCTTCCAAAGAGATGTAAATCTTGCAAAATATTAACTAAATCTGCCTTCTGGGGCCGGTACAAATGCCAAACGTCTGTTTAACAAATTAGTTTGTGTCTCAGTTAATGTATAAGAGGATATATTAAAAACTAAACCTGCCTGGTACGTTTGCCTGTTCTCAAATCCTCTTTGGAGCTGTGCATCTGTCATCCCTTTGCACTGGTTACCCTGCTCCTGGATTATCCTCTTATAGGTAGGGGATGTTTGAGTAAAAAATGACTACCGGAAGTAGGGCTGATGTTCGCTTAATTCGCCCCACTTATAAGTGCATCTGCTAGTTGAGTAGCGCTTAGTTTAGGTCTAACAACAAGTCCAGAGTCCACTACTGATTTCGCCTGATTGGCCTCATAATTCTGAAGGATATTATTTCTGGGGCTCATATTGATTGTCTCATTAACTTCCCTGTTTATACTGTAAGGCTGCAGCAAGATTATTGGATTCTCTAATGGTACGCTCATCGTTGATACTTCTATGCCTTGCTTCTGTGTAGATGGTTCATTGGGAGTTAACACATTCGCATACCTCCACCCTATTGATTGAGTGCATTGGAGCCCTGAATTGGAACCACCACTCTCCCTGTTCTAGGAATACACCACTCCCTTTCGGAAATCTTTCAGATCTCTCTCAATTTTCTGAGTTTTAGTGCCTGATAGTCACTTTTCATAGTTTAAAATATTGTCATATAAACTCTCCAGTTTGTCACTAAGCATATCCTCGGAATATTTATCATAGATATTATTTTGTAATTGATTGATATCCTTCTGTAACTCTAACTCTTCCGGTAGGAAGAAATCTATCAGCAGTTCCATATATTTTTCACTACATTCTAGGTTGAAAGTCTACCAACGTCTTAATAACTCTGGATACAAATGTCCATAGCTGGGCATAGTTAAAACACGTAGCCCTCTAGGTGCTATCCCTAATCTGAGAGAAGCTTCTAAATGCAGCCATTGCCACTGCACACGTTTAAATTTATACATCTTATTTTTAAGTTCACGATAGCTGTGTATAAAAGCTTCATACTGACCAATGTCTCTCTAACCCAATTCGGGTTGCTGATCCATGTTAACCATTAGCAATGGATTATAACCAAGTTCTAACAATGATTGTAATCATTCGGTCATTCTTCTACCTTGTTCACCTTTAGATGTCTGGGTAGCAATAGGAGCAGTCCCCAAAACAGAAAATTCACTAATAATCTCCATCATGTTCTGCGGGAGGTGAAAAATTGATGCAAAACCAACACACAGATAGCCTCCATGTAGATATAGGAACACGAACAAAAGGAGTATAGTGTAAAACCAAAGAACAGTTGTTCCACACAATGGAGCTAGAACACAGATAGTAATCCGTTTATTATATAGGGTAAGCGCTTTCATGGATAAAATTCCGCTTCTTCAGACCATATAAAATAACTTCACACACATCTACTTAAATATAAAATTCAAAAACATGTGACCAATCAATTAACCTATGCTAATTACCTTAGAGATATAGCAGAATTAAAAAATCATTACTGCTAAACCAAATACATCATAAAATATTATGGAAAAACCTAACTATTTAAAACTATGAAGCTCTAAAGTAAAATAAAATAAAACAAATCACAGAACAATAACTGTTGCAGTATTATACACATAAAATCATGACTTAAAAATAAAAACTTAAAATTAATTAAATGCATAGAAATAGCTTATACATACAAATAACTAAATAGAAGGCATTAAAAATATATTTGTTATCTACACAAACTAATTTTTGCCAGAAAAGCTACTTATATTATACTCAGTGTTTTAATGGTCTGGCTCTTAAAAATAGTTTAAGGGATACCTTGGTATTTAAACCAGGTGACTTATCTGCTTTTAAGTGCAAAATACATCTTTGTTCTGGTGCTTCAGTCCGATTTTTTATATTCCCTTCCCTCTTACTAGTTCTTATTATATAAAAAATTGGACTGAATTGATTAGAAAATAATATCTATGATAAGTATTCCGAGGATATGCTTAGTGACAAACTGGAGATTTTATATGGCAATTTTTTAAATTATGAAAAGCAACTATCAGGCACTAAAACTTGGAAAATTCAGAGAGATCTGAAAGATTTTTGAGAGGGGGCGGTGTTTTCATGGAACAGGGAGAGAGGTGGTTCCAATTCACAGCTCCAATGCACTCAATCAATAGGGCGGAGGTATGCGAATGTGTTAACTCCCAATGAACCATCTACACAGAAGCAAGGCATAGAAGTATCAACAATGAGTGTACCATTAGAGAATCCAATAATCCCGCTGCAGCCTTACAGTATAAACAGGGAAGTTAATGAGACAATCAATATGAGCCCCAGAAATAATATCCTTCAGAATTATGAGGCCAATCAGGCAAAAATAGTAGTGGACTCTGGACCTGTTGCTAGACCTAAACTAAGCGCTACTCAACTAGCAGATGTACTTATAAGTGGGGCGAATTAAGCGAACATCAGCCCTACTTCCGGTAGTCATTTTTTACTCAAACATCCCCTAACTATAAGAGGATGATCCAGGAGCAGGGTAACCAGTGCAAAGGGATGACAGATGCACAGCACCAAAGAGGATTTGAGAACAGGCAAATGTACCAGGCAGGTTTAGTTTTTAATATATCCTCTTATACATTAACTGAGACACAAACTGATTTGTTAAACAGAGGTTTGGCATTTGTACCAGCCCAGAGGGCAGATTTAGTTAATGTTTTGCAAGATTTACATCGTTTTTGAAGAAACTTGACTCTTAAGACCCTATTTAAAGGTTTCTCTCATGAGCAATGTATTTTCAAGCAACCAAGTATTTACATTCCACCATCTAATTCTGTAATTGATTTGTTTGTCAATGTTTGTGAAAGAAAAGTTAGAGAAAAGTTTGAAAATAACATTGATAATGCTTATTTTAATATGTCCTATGAACAGAAACAAGCATTGTATGAATTAAAGCAGATAAAGGGGGAGAGATTGTGTTCCTTGATAAAATGCTTTATTTGAATAACATGTGATTACTCCTTAGTAATCATGAGACATATGCCCAATTAACATCATCAGGTTTGAAGGGGGTGATAGAAAAAGTGTAGTTCTATGTTTTTGACCTCCTAGAAACTGGTATGATATATGAATCTCTCTTTGATTACTTTAATGTTGAATTTCCAGTAGTGCCAATACTATATGGTCTGCCTAAAGTGCACAAACATCTCCAGAATCCACCCTGGAAATAAATACATGTATAAGTAATCCCTATAATGATAATAAGTTAAGAATGACATTAAATTTTGCCAGTAACATCTATACAGTTTGTGATGTCATTAAGAAAAATTGGGGTATTCTATCAACGGTACAGGAATTGGATGAGATAATAGATAAAGTTCTGAGTTTTACTTTTAGGAACAATAAGATTTTAAAGAGTCACCTTTGCTATAAATCCCACAGCACTTGTGATAGAATGCAATGTGCTAGAGTAGGTACCTACATCTGTAGGAGATGTACAGCCTGTTCATATTATATATGTATTTTGTGCATCCACATTTAGGCTTTACAATAGATTTTTCTTTCTATGCAGACTGCCATACTAAGAACGTGGTCTATCTCTCTTACTGCACTGTGTGTTTTCACTACTATATTGGGAAAACTAATCACCCATTGAAAGATAGGATCCTGGAACATATATGTGATATTAGAAATGTAAAAGAAAGTAGTGCATTAGCCATGCATGTAGCCGAAAATGATTTGACATAACTTTAGATTCATGGTTTTGGGAATAATAAGAACTAGTAAGTGGGGAGGGAATATAAAAATTCGGACTGAAGCATCAGAACAAAGATGGATTTTGCACTTAAAAGCAGATAAGTCACCTGGTTTAAATACCAAGGTATCCCTTAAACCATTTTTAAGAGCCAGACCATTAAAACATTGAGTATAATATAAGTAGCTTTTCTGGCAATAATTAGTTTGTGTAGATAACAAATATATTTTTAATGCCTTCTATGTAATTATTTGTATGTATAAGCTATTTCTGTGCATTTAATTAATTTTAAGTTTTTATTTTTAAGTCATGATTTTATGTGTATAATACTGCAATAGTTATTGTTCTGTGATTTATTTTATTTTATTTTACTTTAGAGCTTCATAGTTTTAAATAGTTAGGTTTTTCCATACAATTTTATGATGTATTTGGTTTAGCAGTAATGATTTTTTAATTCTGCTATATCTCTAAGGTAATTAGCATAGGTTAATTGATTGGTCACATGTTTTTGAATTTTATATTTAAGTAGATGTGTGTGAAGTTATTTTATATGGTCTGAAGAAGCGGAATTATATTCGTGAAAGTACTTAACCTATATAATAAAAGAATTACTATCTGTGTTCTAGCTCCATTGTATGGAACAACTGTGTTTTGGTTTTACACTATACTCCTTTTTTTCATGTTCCTATATCTACGTGAAGGCTATCTGTATGTTGGTTTTACACTTACACAAATCCTGACTGTTCTTAATATGAGATGGACCCCTATTAACATAAAGTTTCAATAAAAATCCAAAAAAGACCCAACATTATACATAAAAGAGCCCCTCCCTGAGACAATAGATCTCCTCGGGGGGGGGGGGTCCTGTTTGTCCTTGTGGATCTTAGGAATGGCAAAAAATATAGGGTCATGAGAGTCTGAAACTTTTGACATTCGAATTTGTCAAAAAGCCCAACCTTTCTCCTTTCTCTAGAAGTTCAAGTAACAACCTATTAAAACTTTTAACTGGATTCATGGGTAAACAAGTATAATCATTAACTTGTCCCAATAAATCACCCACCATTTTGTTTAACTGGATTTTATTCATAAACACCTAATTGCCTTTTATATCTGCTTCTTTGAACACTATATTGTTAGCCTGAGCCCATAGCACCTTAAGAGCCTGCCATTCCTCTTTACATAAATTAAAATTTTTACATCTAAAGGTTTGAACTCCTTTTCATTATTATAATACAATAGCTTCTCGAAGCTACAAATCAACTGGTTCAATTTAGGTGGAGAAAAGGTGCTGGAAGAGAAAACCTGTGTTAAAAACATCCAGATTGTCATTTTCAACTTCATTTTCTGCCAAACTTTCCAAAACACTGTCATACTCTTACACCTATAGATTTAACAAAGAATCATCAATATTGTCAATACTGTCAACATTATCAAAAAACATTGCCCTATCATCACGAACATTTATCTCTTTTTTAGAAAAAAACACTCTAAGGTGCAATTTTCGGCAACATTTACTTTGGCTCAATCAATAAACTTGCTAAAGAAGGCAATTTCGTTGGCACAAATTTTGCGCCCATTAACAGTACATTGTTAGCTTCAAAAGAAAGCTCCAAGTTCGATAAATTGTCCATTTTAATCACAAGATGAAATCTGACGTTCACTTGTATTTTCCCTTTCATTTAGATCTATCATTTTTTTCATTGACTCCCTCATTAGACCATTGCTGATGTCTAGATTGGACAGTTCGATCAGGTGATCCTTCTCCAGGGATACTCTTGAAAGAGATGCTCTTTTTTGAAGAAAGCTCACTGCAAGACACTGAAAAGTCTCTACTTGACCTCCGGCTGTTTTGTTGTCTCTTTTTAGATCTCCCCCCCGCCGTGCGGTTTTTGTTGTCATTGGAACACCTGCCCAGAATAGAAATCATTGATGTCACGCATTAACTTATTTTTCTTCCTAGTAATGATTTCACCTTTAATTTTGTCTACTCTAGATGAAATCTCCTTCATTCTTGCACTCCACATAGATGCCAGAAAGTCTTTTTTTTATCAATTCTTCCAAAGCCAAAATGCCATTACACAATCTCTCACTATTTCTAAGATTACATTTTATCAAAATTCTAAGCCAACCCAGAGTGCATTCAAGAGACACCTGTCTCCATTCATCAAGCAGGTCCTACTCATCCTCCCCAAATTCTCCTGCTGGCAGCCGATCCACCCTCAGACCATGAGGAGTAATTCTTAAACTTAGATATTTTTCCAGCAACTTTGTGTCATAAAACAGACTTTACTTTTTAGTAAAAAAAGAGTAAAACAGAAAAAAAGAGTATATAAAAGAAGAAATAAAATGTTACCAAAAAAATGATTTTGTGGAAAATAAAAATTGATGATATAGAAAACAAAGAAAAGTATGGTATAAGAACATAATAATAAAACATTACTATGTAAACCATGGGACAGTCTAACAGATGAAAAATTGTAAGCTATAAAATAAGAGGCAAACTGAGTAATAAGAAAGTAGAGTGTCAAGAATTTTTGTGGAGATGTGTACAGATAAATTACAAGTAAAAGGAAATATGCCATATAAAAAGAAAAGTGATAGAAAATGTTTACATTAGCAAGAAGAAGAAGAAACCATGAACATGCAAAAGAGTAAAAAAAATGTGGAAAACTATGTAAATATTTTTTTTTTGAAAATATAAAAGAAGTGGATAAAATAAACATGGATATGATTAAATATGGATATTATGGTAAAATAAGTAAAGATTATATTAAAATAATAGATAAAAAGTTATTTTATCTCATATGAGTTATATGGAATAAATGATAAATGAAATTATATTTAATGGTAAATGTATTTTAGGAGCAATATTAAGTAAAATCAGATGGCGGTTATGGAAAAAAGTGGGGGTCTAGTATGGATATAAATTTAGTACGATTGTAAGGAAAATTATGAATATGTGTAAATATTTTGTATATCTATATATTTGTACATTTGTAAATATTTGTAGGGTCTATATGACAGTATTAAATGGACTAAATAGCAAATGCTATTTAGTCGATCCGATACTGTTGAAATGGCAAAATAGCAAAGTCACAGAACATTGATTTTTTTCCCAGGGAAAAAATTTGGTGGGCCGTCTTCAGGACTTTGCTATTTCCTCCACTATGGTGCAATCTCGGAGTTGGTATATTTAAGTAGGGGGGTGTGTGTGTGTGGGGGGGTGAAGCCCCCCCACTTAAATTTGTGTTTAAGTTTATTTTTTTTATGGAGCAGCAAATTATTTCCCTGGGAAAAAATTCACTGTTCCGTGTGTTCGATATTTTGTTGTTTCGATATTATCGGTATGATGAAATAGTGTTCGCTATTTACATTGTACAATAATATGATATAGACACTATTTGTAAATATGTAAATATGTTGTAAATAAGAGTTGTTTTTGCATTTAAATAAAATACCCCTACTCTTTTCAGTAGCTGCCATAAGATCCTTTGTATCCACCTGAGCTACAACCATCTCAGGCAGATGGTTTAATGTGTCATCTGAACACAATGAACAGGACCTTGGTTAAATGTGTCATCTGAAGCAATACCTGGAAGCACCCTGCATCTCAACACACAAATATAGTCCTTGTGAACAGCTATATTTCAATAGGTACCATTCAGGTTTTGAAGTCACCAGGAAGGGTCTTGAGAAAAGTAATTGGAGAAGAGTCTGAACTTTGTGATCTTCAGAAATTAGACTAGATTGAACAGATCAAAAAGCAGACTCCATATTATGTACTTCCAGAGGATGAGAAAAAATGTATGTAGTAAAAGCCATGCCCCTTTTCTAATGGAGAGAATCCTTCCAGTGTATTTCATTGTTTGAGGACTTCTAGGGCTAAGAAGGTCTGATCCATGTGGAAGAGGGACTGTGCCCAGAAAAAGCAGGGTCCATCAATTCTTGTTTATAACCTGTGAGATTCCACTCTTCACATAACTGTCAGATGCCACATGGAATAAACTGCTTCTGAAGTGGTCAGCCTGCAAACCAAGAGGAAGGAGGAAGGTCAAGAAGACGCAAGGCATATGTGTTTGTGTATGTGTGTGGTGGGGGTTGAGTGGCTGAGTGCATATTCAGTAATGGCTAAGAAGTTCTTGTGCGGGAGGTTTTTTCCATCCCTTTCCCATACTTGCTACCTCCTCTCCTACCACAATCACCATGCTTATTAAGAAACCTACTCTTCTTCCCTAACCAACAAGGAATGCTGATACTCTCTGAAAATCTTTTAGCAAGATTTTCCTTCTGCATTAACATTTTCTAGAACACTTTTTGAGGATGTCACAAACATTAAAAATGTTTGAAAAGCCAATTTCCAAAATCAGAAATAACAACGTTAGTGGTAATTAAGGTAATGAAAAATTTTTCAAACTAGGTATCTCTTCTATAGAAGTCACCTGGAAGGAGCTTGATATTTTGACAATGTTTCATTGATACAAAGAGAACCTAAGGCCTAAAAACTTCTGTCTACAAACGTATCAAATCTGCTGGGAATTGTCTGTACTCATACAAGGTTGCTAAGGCCTGGAACTCCTTACCTGTATTGATCAGGTCAATACCCTCCCTCCCATATTTCAAAAGCACTCTGAAAGACTTCCTAGCTAAAATATGTCTCTGTTCTTGCTCAGAACCAGGATAAACTACATCTCTAAATGTGAACAAGTACCTTTTATTTCCTTATACCATCTTACTCTCCCTTTTTCACTTACTTCTGTAATTCTATCAAATTCTCTTTCCTAACTTTCTCTCTAAATATACCATAAGCCCATTTTTCCCTCACTTCATATTGCAGTTTCTGTTTGTATTAGACTAACTTCCCTTTAATTTCTCTACAAGCTGTCTAAAATTTCTGTAAATATTAAATAATTGTCATATAACTTGTATTGATTCTTAACCAATGTCTTTATATTATGTCTAGTTTGTTAAAATTATTTAAACTGCAGATGTTTTTGTTTTATTTTTTATGATTGTAAAATTTTTGTTCTGAAATGTTTTGTAATAATTTGAAGCTTTTCTCCCCAGGTCTCCACTGAAAATGGGCTTCTTACTCTGTCGGACTTTCCTGCTAATCAAGTGTCAATAAATAAAATAAATAAAGGCAGCAGTGTTCATTTGCTATACAAGCCCAGTCCTTTCTCAGTTACTAATGTTAACTGGAAGCAGTGGTGCAGAATTAAAACCAATACCCTTATAAAGGACACTGGGTCCAAAAGAATATAGTCAAGGAGCCGGCAGAGTCAGCTAAGGAAAAAGATACATGGACAACTTAATCTTTTAAAACTATCAAACCTTGCAAAGTAGAATTGTGTAAGCTGAACTTACCATAATTGTATTTGAATGGTCACTGCTACAATATTCCTTGATACATGGGTTACATCCGGCCAAGGGCACAATTGCCAACCAGTCTCCAAAGCTTCAGAGCACCCTCCATGCACCCAAATCACCAAGCTGCTGAAGCAGAGATGACCAAAAGATAAGCTTGGGTGCAAAGCTGCCCAGAGATTCCCTGCCAGCAGAAAGAGGGAGGATGAAGCCTGAAAAAACTGTGCTTGCATCAACAAATCATAAACATCCAAACCCTGCTATAAAACACACACACACACACACACACACACACACACACACACACACACACACACACACACACACACACACACACACACACACACAAAAACAAAACAAACAAAAACTAGGGGGATGGAAGGATGAAGCAGCTACTGAAGTAGTGATCATTCAGACATCTACTGTTATGGTAAATTCAGCTTACACAACCGTACTATATTCATCATATCGATCACTGCTACAGTAGCCTCCTTACAGATAGGTTACCATAAAAAAAACGTTTGAGAGGTGGAAGGTGTAATAGTATGTATAGAGGACCAAGTAGCAGCTTCTGTAATATTTCTAGAACTCAACCCTTTCCAAAAAGCCAGAGATGAACCCAAGGACTAGTAGAGAGAGAGTCTTGACCTTGCCTGGAATAGATTTGTTATGGTGAGTATAATAAAAGGTAATAGACGTAGACAGCCATTTAGAAATAGTTGTGTTTTGACACAGGCTGTCTTTTAGCACAAAACTGATGATCTTAAGTACTCCACTGAACGTCACAAGAAATCCTTTCTGCCCACAGCTGTCATACTCTATAATGCTTCCTACTGTCTTAGCACCACCCCCACTACTGAAGGAGACCACATAGTGCAATGTTAATCTTTTACTCATGTATTTTGTGTCTTTCCCCATCCTGTTTATCTCTCTTTTATCTCTCTTTTTTTCAGTGCAATATTAATCATCAGTGCAATCATCCTTTCTGCAATATGCTATACCTTAGTTAAAGTATTGTAATGTGTAATACCTCATATCCTAGTGTGAATAGAAATTAAAATGAAAGGCTCCCCCTTTCAAGTCACTACTAGATGCAGTATCAAACTCATCAAATACATTGGCTATGGTCAACAGTGTACCTATGTCAGGTGGTAACATATGTGTTTGGTCTACGTTGTGCCTATGTTTATCTGTGTAGTTATAACAATTTCTTGTGGGATCAGTAAAGTGTTTCTGATTCTGATTCATCATACCGTCACAAAAAATAAACAAATGATCCAAAGATTTGAAAGATACAGTTCTGTCAAGATAGTACTTGGGTTGTTTGTGGATATCCAAGGATTGAGTATCCTTTCTCAATCATTTTTAGATTCAGTAAAGAAAACATGAAGATGGGCGGCTTAGCGTAAAGTAAACTTGGGTAATACTTTATGCGTAAAAGAAGGATTCATTCTCAGAGAGCCCTGTCTCTATGGAAAATGAAGTAGCGTTAACTCACCATAAGAGCCTGCAACTCACATACCCTTCTTGCAGAGGTCAGAGCAATCGGTAAAACTGCTTCCCATGTTAAGAACCTCAAGTCAACCAGATTAGCTTTTGTAAAACAAAATAAAGATCCCAGGGAGGGACCAATGGTTTTCTTCACAGCCTGTCATGCAAAACCCCTTTCAAGAACATATTGACGTGAGACTTGCCTTGAAAGAGGAGAATCAGTGTGCAGACATGCTGAAATGTATGACGCATAAAACTTGATAGAGGAATATAAAAGGCCATAGGATACTCACTCACACAAATGTTGTCAAACAAGAGAACGACTAGCTATTATGTTGTTGGCATCACCAAGAAAACCTTTTTCTACACAATATAATGAAATACAAGTTATGCGTCATGTCAATATAGGTTAGCAAGATTATGCAAGATTTTGAAAACAAAAAAAAAAACAAAAAAAAAACAGTGACTGTAGATCCCTGAAGAAAAAGCTAAAATCCTGAAAATATATATAGTAGTCTAATAACTAAAACCTAGGTTGCAAGCAGTTATCACTTAAAAAAAGACATCTGGTGAAAAACAAAAACAGTTAGCAATACAGAATACTACCTGCTTTGTTTCTGTCAGCCTTACTTTCTATACCCGTTTCAGGGAAGGATTGCTGATGTGTTTCTGTGTACCTCTGTACGTTGAGAAGGTTTTGTTGTTAAGATGACATGTAACAAACACTGTGCAGGGTGTGCTGCTCTTAACTGGCAGCTTTCACTTTCATGATACCTCTACTTTCCTGCCTCTCTGTTGTGGTCATTAACACTTTTCTGGTCATTAGGGGAAGCCTAACATAGTTCACTGGCCAAAGTTACTTATATATATGTGATATTTTTAGAGGGGAAATGTTTTTCTAATCCTACAGCAATAACAGTTCTTTTGAGTAATGTTCTGCTACTTTATTGATCTTGTTACTGTGGACTTTTCCTTTTAAAAAGAAAGTTTCCTTACATAAATATTCTGGGTTTTGGAATGTGCTGATATATGTATGCGGTTACGGTTAAGCATCATTTCCATTTGCTGCTTTCACTGTGTTCTTTTTTTCTGTTTCCCTTTGGTCAGCTTTGTGGATGGAAACTTTTGTCCTGACCATGCACTTTTTTTACATATAGGAATCAGTAAGTAAAGAAAAAGGATTCAGGAAAGGCGTTCAGAGACAAATATGTTTAGCCCCGTGAGAAAAATTCTGATGCTGGTTTTAATGCAAGTCATAAAACTGTGGCATTCAAAATTCTTCATGATAATACTAAAATTATTTGAAGCTCTACGAGTGCTAGGAACTAGTTTCCATGAAAAATAATAGCAAGTTCCTTTAAGTTCATGTGTTTTATAGACACTGAGGTTTCTGTTTCATAACGTATACTGGTATAAAGCAATAGATTGAAGTGGATTGGATCTGGAAAGGGAAGTATGCGAAATATGAAATGCAGTAGAAGAAAGTTCCCTGGCCACACTGAGAAGTTATAGAATCTTCCGCAGTACTCAGGCTGCATACTGAATATTGCTCTAAGGTTATATAGTATAATCAAGGACTGCAAAAATAATTATAAAACTCTTTGTGATATTGAAAGGGCTACATGAAAGCTTTCAAAGGGAGAGACAAGATGATAGACTGTGGAAAGTAGAGGAAATAATAATAAACTGATATGATATAGTACCTGTGTATTAAAAAAAAACAGGCTCCAGGACATACATTTTCAATTGCTGGTTTCACTGTGCAGATGGTTCAGTCAAGTTTCTAAATAGAAACCTTTATCCGGACTTTGCATGTCTGCTGAGTTTTGGTGCTTGTTTTTTGATAATGTTTGCTAATGTTAAAGAGCTTGGCTCCCTAACTACTCTAACAGTACTGTGGTGCTCCATAGAGAATCTGTGAAAAAGATGAGCAGTGATCATTGGTACAAGGAAAGAAAATAAACAACAGACTGCTGGTATATGCTATATATCAAGAAAAATGTCGACATGCTGCTGTAACAGTGGCAATTTTTAAAGTGCATGTGTAGACATTCTAGGCCTGAAACTCCTGAAGCTATCAGTGTACAATGATACTGTTTTGTTTGCATATTTAGGCTTCCATATGCTACAGCACTACTGGATTTTCAGTGTAGCATCTTAATGTAGTCCCACGATCACTTAAAGAAGAACTTTAGTAATTCATATGACTACA
The DNA here is from genome assembly GCF_019279795.1 of Protopterus annectens. NCBI lineage: Eukaryota > Metazoa > Chordata > Ceratodontiformes > Protopteridae > Protopterus > Protopterus annectens. The sequence continues at coordinate 212,291,387 of NC_056732.1, read as the reverse complement.
TGGATTTGTTTCACACTGTCCAGCATTGTACAATGTGCAGTGTATACATTTTGTAGTACATAATATTACTGAAAAACTGTCGGAGAAAATGTAAGTAGCATTTGGAACATTATTGTTGAAACTTGTTAACAAGAATAATATTTATTTATTTGAAATTTACTAAATAGGTAGGTGGACTAGTTAGTGGACCCTTTTTCGGACACAGTTCGAGTACCAGGGGATCAAAGTATGTAATACAATAAAAAAAAACAAAAAACAAAAGTGAAAATGCATCATACATCTAACAGTAATAAAAATGTATATCAAAATTATATATATATATATATATATATATATATATATATATATATATATATAAAAACGCATCTTAAGCAATGTGAAAGTATGTACAATATTTACATGGCCGAGTTGTCTTAGCAGTGCAATATCTAGATGTAGTACTTGTAAACATAGCTCTCCACCTCTAATAGCAAGAAATCTGGACAAAGCTATGAATAATGGTGGCGGCATAAAGAACCAAAAACAAAGACTGATTTTAAATATTGCTCTTACAAACCTAGAAAGTTGCTAGAGTAACATGATTTGTGTTAGCATATATTTTATGAAGGATATGGAGTCTGAAACTTAAATGCATATCATCATTCAGTGATGCCACATTTGAAGTTCAGTAATTTGAGTCTTCCCTTACATTAACTGGAGGGATATCTGATCATTTTTGATAAGTATCAAATAGCATAATGCTTAGAGTTTTGGGGATAAATGATTAAACTGCTGTTATTTGGCCAATTATAGTTTGCAGTGATTATGTGAAATAGTGCCACATAACTTCATTCATTCAGATCATAGCTTTTAGCAGTGTAAGGCCAACTGTCAGAATTGTTTAGTGACATAACACCAGTGAAAATGAAACACAAAAATATTCTTCTTCATCTTTTGCCGGTTAGGGGTCGCCACAGCAGATCACCTGTCCGCTCATGATTGGCAGAGGAGTTTTATGGTGTCAAGGTTCCAGCCCGGCACCCAACCTTCTACAGAAGGCACACACATGCACACACTCACACCTAGGGCCAATTTTAGAGTGTCCAATCCACCTACAGCATGTCTTTGGGATGTGTGAGGAAACCAGAGCACCCAGAGGAAACAAACGTGACCACAGGAAGGACATGCAGACTCTACACAGAAGGCACCCCAGCTGAGGATCAAACCGGAGAACCTCTTGCTGTAAGGCAGCAACGCTAACCGCTGCACCACCGTGGCTGCCCTGAAACACAAAAATATTACTATACTGAAAACTTCCTATACAGAATACATATTACAGACAGTATAGGAAATCACACCTGCACATTTGTACAGTAATATACAAAACTGCACAGATATTTTTAGCAAGACAACAAAATGGTTTGGGGAAAATACTTGCAACAAACATGTCCCAACTATATATATATAAATATATATATATATATATATATATATATATATATATATATATATATATATATATATATACTCACTGTAGTCAGCAAATCTATATTAAGGTCTCAGTGGTACATCATGACAATAGTAACTCAATAGATGCAATTTCATAGCTGAATAAGATCTGTTTGCACAACCCTTGTTGAATGCACTAAAGTGTTCATTACCACAATGCTCATGGTGGATCCCCATAGATATAAATAAAAAACTGAAAGCTGTTTACAGCCCTTCTCCATGACAAATAATGCTATCATCCTATTGAGCCATAAGACAATCACAGTCCATACACTAACCTCAGACAACACACACCGTGACACTTTCTGGACATTTGTCATAAACAGAAGCAACAACATAAATTGTAGCACAGAGTGACAGTAACCTATATTATGCATCAGTGGCAGCTGCAATACAAACTGCACTGCTGTTGTGCTTTACACATGATGGCACTCACATAAGAAGCCCTGCACGTCACCTTCCACAAGGTGACCTTTATCTCTGTGCAGAGAGGTAGGCCCGTGTTGTGTTGGGGACTCAGCAGATGTTGAGGTGGCCATTGCAGAGTGTGGTGGCTGCCACCTCACCTCTGCTTGTTCCATGGCTGATCAGGCAGGATAAAAAAGAAAAGTAATGGAAAAAACAAAAGAATGCAACAATACAGTTAAAGAAGAAGGGAAAGCGAGCAATGCAGAACACCAGAGCTGGTTCCAGCATTAGGCTTCCTAAACATTGAGCCTATGGCATGGTGGCTTGGGGGGTCCAGTGGCTAGGGGGCTGTCACAAAATGTACATTTGTTCTTTAGGAGTGCACTCTACATGCATTACATTTCTTCTTTAAGGACACACACAGAGTGCACCCATAGTAGCATCTGTGTGTGCGTCCTTAGTTCAAACCTGCAGATTTAAAACATATTCTAAAAAGTGGAGTCGTATTATACAAGAAATATAATTTAATACAATCAGGATTGTGCAACAAAGAACACATGCATGTATGCATGGTACAAAGAATGTGTTCAAGGAGCCTATGATTTTTAAAAAGCCCAAAGGTAAGCTTAATCTGCCACTCACCAGGTACATTTTCTTTGAATGTGGGTTTCAATGCCATTTCAATAAATGTGAGTTTCAAGGGCGGAGAAGTTCATGCTATGTCTGTTTTCATTGTGAGACTGTATTGTTTTGTTTAGCAAATGGCTGTCAATATTTGTGCTATAAAATTTGAAATAAATGTTTTAAATATCTCTAATCATTGTAGAAGTAAAGAATAGAACAGTATGCACGTTGACAGGTTTGAAAAGTGTTTATGGTAACTGGAGAGAAATAGCCAAGTAAAGGGACAATGGAATGTTTGGGTAGAGGTGCTGCCAGGTGGGTTCTGCTGTGTGTGACGGGGGGGCTTGATCCATTACTCTGCCCAAGACCCTATTTGAGCATGCTCCAGCTCTGCAGGACAAAAATACAAGGGTCAGTGTGACGTTGTCCTCTTTATTAAATCAGGACCTGGTAGGAAGAACAAGAGTCAACAAAACAATGTAAACAATAGCAGTAGAATGCATCTTTATGAAAAGGATGATAACACAGGGAAAATCAAATAGATATAGCTGGGACAGAGTAACTGGATTAAAAAAATAGTCTGCAAAGTCAATGTACAACTAAGCATGGTAAGTAATTAAAATGCATAAAAATAAAACCGTTCACTTGTGTGATAAATAGTTTCAGTACAGTTATACAATAATGGCAAAGACTGGTAAAATCAGAAGCGCTGGATGAGTTTAGGACAGTGTGCACATTAAATGTAGGAAAACTAATCTACAAAGCCAATAAACAACTAAGCAATGATTACAATTAAAATGTTAAAAAAAAACTGAATATCAAGCCTGGCTAACTCCCTTCTAGATTGTGTAAAATCTATTAATCAGCTACTGTTTAATTTACCCCTGGCTTTCACCAGGGTTTAACTCTAACCTGTGGAACATGTTTATTATTGTTTACTTATGTACTCTTTGTCAAAATTATAATTGTAACATGTTTTTAATATTTCTGTTTACCTTGGAGCTTTTCTACCTGGGCCTCCACTGAAAATGGACATGCATCCAGTCGGACTATCCTGGTCAACAAATGTAAAATAAAAATAAAATAAAAATAAATGAAAATGGTAAACAGGTTTAGCACAGTTCTAAGGTAATGCCATGAGTGCAACACACTTACCCTGCAGCTGCAAATCTGGGCAGCCATCTCTGGCAAGCAGTCCTGTTTATTGGAATGTCTCCAAACCAGATAAACGAAAACATAACGAGCATGGCATACACATGACAGCATAAGGCACATATAACAGTGCTTTCCAGACCTACTATACAGTCTCTTGTTGAAAGCAGATTGCTTATTGCAATATGTTTGCTCGCTCTCTCCCCTTATGGCATAGGGTGATACATATTCAGATCACTATATTCATGCTTACATTGGTCAACAGGGTAGATGGTACCAGTGACATCACTTTCTACTCTAGCAAGCATGTGCCAGACATCCATTTTGTACACTAGACCTTCATAGTTCCCCAGCATGCACTCTCCGTGCTGTGCTTGCAGCAGGTGTAAAATGATCTTGCACTCCCTGCTGCACCATGTGAGATCCTGTTAAGGCTATGTTCAATCACTAAGTCAAGTCCAAGAACAAAATGATAGCAGGGGCACAAGGCCACATTTCACAGGGAAACTATGATGTGCATCAATGGTAGCACAGTAACACAATGTCCATCTATAGTAGCTTAATGCACATGGTCATTAACATGAGGAGGGGTGACATTATAATGACCAGGCTCCTCAGATGTGCACACCCTATGTGAACTTCAAACTCAAGCCTGTCCATGATGGAGAGCTGGGTAGCACTATGCCCATGGTTGTTAACATACTGTATATCAGTAGTACCACAGCTGACTTCCACAGCCATTTACACCATATGTCTTCTCAGTGTCTGTGTATGAGTGACACTGGGCCTTGCAGAATGAAATACAGGGGTTAGCACCAATGGAAGAAATATTTTTGGTCTTAGAAAGCACCTTCAGTGTATGCTCATTTGTGACAATATGGGTTTAAGTAATTTAGGGAAATGTGGACTTTGGAATGAAGTCTCTGGGGTGCAATAGACATTGCCAAGGTTCAGAGCCAATAACATTACATAATTTCATTAGCATGCCATTGTCATCACAACCTCCATTCAAGTGCGATATTTGGTTGATATTTTTTTTGGGAGACCTTGCCACAAAAAGAAGGATAGAGAACCTGAGGAAACTGGATATCAGCATATACTGACATATAGGGAAATTGACAACAAACACAATACATGGTAATGGATTTCAGTATTGCAATCACTGCTCAAGGTGACATGGCCAACACAGACACTGTTACACATTGGTGTAGTGTATGTGGTAGCACAGCACAGCACTGACCATAATAGGAGTCTGATAGGTTGGGGAAATAAACTGACAGGGAACAAGGAAGAAGTAGAACAGGATGCAGTCCAGTTTGTGTGTGTATGTGTTTGTGTGTGTGTGTGTGTGAGGGGGGGGGGGTCATGCAGTCAGGGCACAGTGAACAGCAGGACAGGCTGAAGTCTTATGAGGGTGCATCCAGTCAGGGTGTAGGAAACATACAGTTTCAGTCACATTTTTGGTATTTAACTGTTACATTTGCACACAGGCTAATAGGAATGCTGGGTCTCCAGTACAACCATGATATTAGCGAAGCCAAAAGAGACACTGCATGCTTAGAGTTTACCACACTGGCAGATAGTGTCACTGGTAACACTGGTAAATACTAATAGGTGTACTACAGCAGCCCATTAATGTAGGTTAGCATCTGAAGATAAGGGCACTTGTAAATCCATCTTTGGCATTCTTATAAAACTAAGGAATAACAGTATAACACCAAACATTGCTCTGAACTTATTTAAAATGGCACCACCTTATATAAAACAAATGCAATAGACATTGTCAATATCAAACAAATTAAATACTAAGTTTAACACATAGACTTCATTCCAAAGTCCACATATCCCTGAATTCCTTAAACCCCTATTATCACAAATGAACATACACTGAAGGTGATTTCTAAGACCAAAAATAATTATTCCATGGGTCTGACAGTAATAAACATTGCTGAGCATGAGTGGTATTGGCTGACATGGATGATCCTATATACCCACACTGATCCTCATGTATTCAAAGGTGTGCCTGACCAGCAGTGGGACAAAAAGAATGTCAGTGCCAAGAAATTTTCACTACATGTTCTACTGTAGGCCCTATGTACACTTGGTATGCATATCCTAGATAATGATAAAGTGGAGAAGGCCTTCTGGGGACCACATGTGACAAGGACTGGTGCAGGAAGTCAGTATAGTGGAGATTGCAATATGGTAGTGGTACAGATATGTTGCAGGGTTACCTGAATAATCTTACAGTCCAAGGCCAAGACTCAGGATGCAGCCAGGGACAGGTTGACCATGAAGGGGTTGAACCTCCAATACAGCAGCAGTTCATGAATACTGAGGAATGTCTGGCATTTGTCAGGGTTTATAAGAAGAAAATCCTCATTGTTGGGTTGGTTATGAAAGCTGGACTAGTGGTGGCTGCCTAGGTGCTTGAAGTGGATGCCACAAGTGAGCAATGAGTCATGCCATTCCTGCTGGACATTGCATAGCAATTTTGCTTGGTTTACTCAGACATAACCCTCTGCATACATGTCACCAGAGGCATCAGAGCTGCAAAAAACACAATTTACACTACAAGCTACTACTGCCCAATTATCTGTAGAGGATGACCCAGCTGAGTGGTGGGACATACTATTCCTATATGACATTGCCTAGCATCACAACATAGTTTACTCAAACATAGGCATCTGCATTTCTATATTACATCAGTGTAGCAGAAGAAAAAAACTTAATCGCAAGGTATATATGTATCCATAGGCTATATATACTCATGATGTTTAGCTGTCTGTGTTCTACATTGTTGTAGGAATCACACACATGTGACAGTTTTAACACTGGTAAGTTGTCTGTATTCTGGATCGGTCAAAACAAATTGGCACATGTCTGTTATCAGCAGGTCTGTAGAGCCTGCTGCTGATGGTAACACCATGCAGATGGTACAAACCATGGGTGCACCTGCACTGCTAACATTGCATGCATGCTTTGCTCAGCCACAAATGAGGAGACTGCAGAAATCCAGGATGACTCCCTGGTATCACCAGGGTTTAGCATAGATCATTCCATCTGTATCAGTCCTACCCTTGATACACAGTGAGTACCACCACAAGCAGTCTCAGAGGGCTACACCAACTGTAAGATGTGCACATATATCATTGGGGGAGAAGTTTGTAGGTGGTCATCAGTACCATGACTCTGGATCATTCCCTGATTTTCTAACCACTGGCATCAAGCAGCAAATATACATCTGTGATCCAGGTGCCTACAGACTCTACACAGAAGGAATCATCACCAAAAGCTAAATAAGAGAACAAAGAGCTGTTAGATGGCAGCATTACATGCTGTGACAGTGCTCCAGTGACTACTTGCTGTACAGTGCTGCTGATGGAAATGGAAAAATATGTCTACGTTGCTACTTTTAGATACACTGCATTTTCATCTAGACAATCCCATATCCATCTATTGCAGCTACTTTATTGACTGTACCTACTTAAGCTATTTGATTAAGATAAAAATAGCCACAGTAAAGCATTTCAGCTGGCTTCATATAAATGCATTCTACTTCTGCAAAGCCAGAATAATGTCTATTTAATTTGAACAAATCATAACAGTGCCAAACACTTTCATCTACAGGCAGCTCCTGTACCCAGGAATTAAAGCTAAATTTATTGACTGTGTACACCTTGGATATGAGATTGTAATAAAATAAAAATAATAACAATTGGCCCAGTAATTTAACTCCATTAAGAACACACACACATGCTTGTGTGCACACTTTATATCAATTATAACTACTTGTTTGACTGTGACTGTGTTCCTCAGATGTTTGATTGTGATCAGATGAAATAACGGCCACATGGGAATTATTCTTCTGAGCTCACGGCTGTCAAAATATAGTGCACAGCCTACTGTGCCCCCATACCCATCAACCTCTTAGTTCAAGAATCAAAAATAAAGCTAAAAAATAATGGTGGACAAAGTTCCAAGATCAGTGACTTTATTGTCTTTATATACTTATAAATTTGATTACAACCTTTTTATGACTATATACCTCAGATGCTTGATAGTGAACAGATGAATGAATAAATACAAAAATTCCTGTGTAGCAGTTTTTGTCCGATCACTGCTGTCAGTATACATTGCGCTACCCTCCCCTCAACATACCTCTCACCTCTTAACTTAAGAACCAAAGACAAAAGACTACAGTCAGGGACAGCTATTGTTCCTTATATACTTAGAAAGTTGCTAGAATACCCTGCTTTGCATTATCAACGTCTTATGAAGACTACTGCATCTGAAACTAAATGTCTGCCACTTTTTAGTGACTGCACTTCTCATTAATTTAGCAGAAAAGCACAACCTTTATAAGGAAGAGACAAAAATATGAGGAAAATAGTCAGGAACATTCTACAAAATCAGTTGCAGTTAAAAACATCTATTCCTCTAACACACACACACACACACACACACACACACACACACATATGGGACCATCAGTTATAGCCACTTGTATGACTGTGACTGTACACCTCAGATATTTGCTTGAAATCAAATGAATGCATACATAAATAACTGCCAGATGAGAATTTATCTATTCAGCTAACTTCCATCAGAATTCAGTGTGCAACTGACTACAACCCCCACACCCACAAAATACTTTTCAATAACTTAGCTCAAGATATAGCTAAAAATGTAATAATGGACAAAGGACCAAAATCAGGTACAGCAATTAAAGGTATATACTTAGAACATTGCTAGAATAACAGACTTTGCATTAGCATGTTTTTTTTTCTGAAAACTATTATGTACGAAACTGAGATGAATATATTACTATTCAATGATTGCCAGTAAACCACAAACTTTTACAAGAATTGGGTCCAGATGAAAGGTCAAATCAGAGACATTTCAGAGATTCAATGCCCCATATACGTGTACATGCAAAACACACACACATATATACACACACATGCATACAACTTAATCTTAAAAGTTCTTACCTTCCTACATTTGCAATAGCAGCCATATTTATTTTAGAAAAACAAACAAAAACAACTCTTACTTGCTCCTGCACATGTTTCCACAGCCATACTTTAACTCCTCCTTTCACTTTTACATGAGGCATCCTCAGCCAATAGAAAGGGCTCCTCACTGCTTCATACAGCAATCAAGTGGTCACTCATACAGCAGTATGTGGAATGTCCTTAATAGGAACAAAGAACTGTAAAATGGCATAATTGTTTTATTCTTCAAATTCTTTGAAAATCATCCAAGTGAATAAAGTAAATTTGTTTTCACCTCTTTTTTTTTTGTTGTTGTCTGCATGCAGAGAATCATATACCACAACCCATGAAAGGAAAGTGTTTAGTGAGTCTACCATTCTCATTTTGAATGTTTCTTAGAAGATCAGGTTTACAAACTAGTCCACACACTATTAGAGTCATGGTTCTTTCTCAGTACCCTCTCATCCGTCTTTAGTTTCAGTCTACAAACTCTTTTAGTCTCCTGAATTACATTATATATCCTTTTGTCCATTCTCTCCCTGATCATATTCCCTAACTCTTTTCTCTCCTAGAGACCATCTGTGTTCAGGAGCATTACTTTCTACACATAGCAATGCTTTTTATACATCTGGTCATCTTAATTCTTTATACTAGATTTGGTAGACTCAGTCTGATATCATTATTCAGGTAAAAATCTTGAGAGACTAAGTGTACTCAGCATAAAATCTCCTCCATGCTCTGCATACCTGAAATAAGCTTCCAGTACCCGGATTCCATACCTTATGCTGTACATATGAGGACATTATGTACCCTTGACAGAACCCTCCTACGTTTAGCAAATCCAATAATTTGCAAAAAGTTAAAACCCTAAAATTGTTCTACTTCTTGTACAACCTAAGCCTCTTGCATTGTTGGTTCTTCCTTCCAAAGTACATGATTTTACACATTTTGGAACTAAATCTAAACTTCCACTAATGTGACAGTATTGGTAGCCTGACAAAGACCTGTTGAAAACGCTTCCTCCATTCTTTGTACAGTTTGTGCCCAAGTTCCATGTGCTACTCAATTACTGGTGAAGTTAGATGTAAATATCCTGTCTGAAGCATGGATGAGCATTGGTCTCTTCTCATCTCACAGCACATATAACAGTCATTCACAGGCTGGTGTAGAATTTTCAGCTGTTACACTCCAATTAAGGTAAATATTAAAGGTGTCATTTGTAACATAAGCTTAGGAAAGTGCTTCTTGCATTCTTTCTCATATGAGATGAATGATGCTTGGAAATAAGGTACTGAACAAGTCTTCTTTGCAGAAAATGCCATACATGATCTGATACTGAAGAAACAAATTGTCATGACTACAAGGCATATGTCATTACTTTTTTGCGTAACTTCCCATATAATGATGATCAAATGCATATGGTTTATTTCTTTTGGAGGATATTAATTCCACATTTCACTGACAGAGGTTAGAAGACATGGCTTTTCCTGAGTTAGATTGCTGTCCCATGGCAGTTATATACTTTCAATATAATCCTCTATACTGTTGGCTTTTTCCTTATGGTTAAATCACAGTTGCCTGTGATTATATATGGACATTTACTCACAGGTTGCAATAATAAGCACCCTTTCATGAGACAAGTTCAGAGGAAGTAAAAAAATCATTGCAGTTAATGAAAGGCTTTAATAGCACTCCAGTATGCAGAATTGCCAGGTCTTAGGACAACAGGCCAGCAAGACACTGAACTTTTGACTTTCATTGAATGTATGCAGAAAGAGTCTAGGGCAGTCTTATATGATAAATAGATACAGATTAGACCATAAATTACTGTGGTCAGTAAAGCTTATGTTTTATTAGCCTTGTCAGTTTTCATCTGCACAGGGGTTTAGATTTTACTATTTTTGGGTGGGGTTGGGCATTGACCCATATGGTCTTCAAAACTTCCTCTCAGCAACCTTATAAAACCATTTATTCTCCTAGGAAAAAGAGCCCACATGCCCATTGTTTTTCCACATGGGCTTAATGGCAAGTTCTAATATACACATACATGCATACAGATATTTCAAGCACGGGCATTAATGCCCTTCTAGCTTGCCAATATACCAAAACACTTGTTCCCATTAATAAGTGTCCAGGCTGTTCTTAAAAATATCTAAACTAGTACTTGCTTTAATGTAGTCTGGCAGTCTTTTCCATGCATCAGCTACTCTGTCAGAGAACCAATTAGTAAACTTCTCATTCCTATAGAATCTTCTACATAGGTTGTCTGACAATTCTTTACTACTTTTTGTTAACTCCAAACATTCCCAGAGGTAGTTGTCATTAAATGTCCTATATATCTGAATAAGATCTCCTCTTAGATGTCTATAAGAGACACTGTACAAGTTTAGATATTTTAGTCTTTCATAATAACTTACATTTTCACATCCATGGATGCCCTTGGTATATTTCTGTTGTACTCTTTCCAGTTTACTCATGCTTGTTTCTTACAGCGTTTCCATACTGTTATTTCATACTCAAGTTTGGGTCTAGTGTAACTATCAAACAATGACGTCATTATTTTTGATTTCTTAGACTTTATAAATCTTTTTATGCAACCTATAATTTTATAACTATCATTAACCAATTGGTTGATATGATTACAAAAACTCAAAGCTGAATCTACCAATATACCCAGGTCCTTAAATGAGTCTACAGTTTCAAACACTGTGTATTGTATTAAATATTCACCTTTAAGTTTATGTCTCCCAAGTCTCATATGCTTAGTTTTTGATGTATTTATCAGCATATTATTATCATGTGCCCAAATGGTCAATTTATTCAAGTTATTTTGGAGACATGCCTTATCTGTAACACATGTAATCAGTTTACCCAATTTCAGGCCATCTGCATATAGACTATAGAACACCTCAGATTATAAAGTTAGGTCTGAAGGATGCAATCTAAACAAGTAATGGCCTAGGACAGAGCCCAGTGTGACACCCTGACTGTAACCAAGGATTTTGCCTGTCCAGTTGCTGTATGATACTTGCCATGTCCTAGTTGTAAGCCATGCAGCTATCCATCTTATCAAGAGTTCATTATTTGGGGGTGTGGCCAAGATGAACATTAAGTAACAGTACTTTCTCTCTGCTCTGTCTTTACAGAATATTTATGACAGGATTTTTTGAGTATATCTATCCTAATTTTGTTTTTTTTTACATATTTGGAATCTATTAATCATTCTTTAGGATAGTATATAAAAATGTTGGCAATTTTTTTATTTTTTTCTGTCAAAAAGTACTAGAGAAAATACTTGGACTTCAGACTACAGAATGAGCTATTCCAAATCTACACTTCAAGAAACAACTATTAAGAAAGCACTTCAGTCACTATTAACTAACATTCAAGAACTGACAGCAAATTTTGATAGAATGGATGTGAAACCGGATAACTTCAAAGAAAAAATGTTCCCAACAAATGGAAACATTACACAAAGACCTTAAGCAGCAAAAGAGACAGATTACTGGTATAGAGACTTCACTAAATGATATGGACACTAGAATTCAAGAAGGTGAGCACAATATAGACTTTGTTTTAAAACATAATACTCTTTTACAAACAAAAATTGATGATCTAGAGAATAGATCAAGAAGAAATAATATTAGACTTTTTGGTCTGCCTGATAATGTTGAAGAAGGTAATATGGAAAATTCTTAACATCTTGGCTCCCTGATGTACTAAAGCTTCTTGAAGCTCTCTCATATGGGATAGAAAGAGCACACAGGTCCTTCGCTACTGCAAAAAAAGGTAACTCCAATTCTACTAAATCTGTTATAGTGAAGTTTTTATCTTCTCATGACAAGGAGATAGTGTTAAAGACTGCTTGGGCTAAATCTCCTGTCAAATATAAAGAAAATGTCATACGCTTTGATAATGATTACTCATCTTCTGTAATTGTCAAAATAAAGCTTTTTTTGCCAATGCTAAAAGAACTAAAAAAAGCCCAAATAAAGACTCACCTATTATTTTATTGATTTCTTCACAACAGAAGTAAAAATTTTTTATTGAACTTAATAGTACACAGGGAATTTCTGAAGTATACATTTGGGATGCTCTAAAAGCTTACCTATATGTTAAAATTATTGATTGGTATAAAAAGAAAATAATTTTGTGGGATAAAGGTCTTCAAGATATACAAACAAAGTTAGATGATTTAAGGCTTGATGCTTCAAAGAATCCAGATAAGAAAGATAGAATGAAGGGAATAAATACTTTAAACAATAAATATATGGAAATCCTAAACCATAAAGTCATGATAAATCTTGAAAAATATAAACTTATAACTTTTTCTATAAATCCTAAATCCATGAATATACTAGCTAACAAGACTAAAAGATTAAATAAACTTCACCATATTAAAGAAATATATTCTCCAACAAAAAAATGGTATCTGATTTACCAAATATATTAAGTGAATTTAGAGAATTTTTTTTAAATTAAACCAACCCAATGATAGCATTAATAGTACAAAAGATATTCAATCTTTTATACATAATAATATAAAGAATAGACTATCTGAAGCACAAATAAAATTAATAGATAAACAAATATATTTTAAAGAAGTAAAAGATCAAATAACCAAACTTAAGAAAAATAAAGCTCCTGGTAACGATGGTATCATTTCTGAAATCTACAAGGTTTTGCTTGCTAAAGCATTAAATCTGCTATATACAGTATTTAATATATCTCAAAATAACAACATTATACCTCTCTTTTGGAAGTACACATTTATTTCCCCCATACTGAAGTCTGATAAAAATCCTGTACAATGTGCTTCATATAGGCCCATTTCATTATTAAACACAGACTATAAAATGTTCATGTCTATTTATGCTGATAGACTTAAAAATGTTTTACCATCACTGATAGATATGGATCAAATAGGTTTTATAATTAATAGAACTTGTTATGATAACCCATGCAGACGGACAATAGAGGTATGACTGCCGAATCCTACACAAATGCACTTTATAAGCACTTACACAAGTGTATGGATCATGCTATCCCTAATAGAACCAAGATGTTATCCTCTAAAAAAAGGAAGCCAATCTGGTGGACCTCTGCCATAAACAAACTCTACAACAGAAGAAAGAAACTGTTGCAAAAAAGAGTAAAATCCCATGACTGGAGGAACTCCCTGGTCAACCTCAGTAAGAAGCTGAGATCCCTCATAAAATCCTCCAAAGCTAGTTATGAAAACAAAATTGCCACTGACTCTAAAGACAACCACAAAGCATTCTATAGCTATGTCAAGAATCTAAATGGGAACACTCAGATCTGCTCTGAGTTACAGCATAATGGCACTAAATATACAGAACCAACTGATATTGCCAACATCCTAGCAGATAGGTTCAGTGCTAACTTTACCCCCTCTCACCCACTAGAGGGCCCATCTCTATACCTGAAGAATGCAAAGTTCCTATAATCACAGCTGCACAGGTAAAAACACACTCTCCAAAGCCAAGAACACAGCATCCATGGGACCTGACAATATCCCAGGCTGCATTCTACATGAACTACAGAATGAACTGGCACCCTACCTAAGTACCATGTTCAATCATAGCCTCACCTCAGGCTTTGTACCCACTGAATGGCGCACCACGACAGTTATCCCACTCCACAAAGGGGGAGCCATGACAGACCCCGGGAACTACCGCCCCATTAGCCTGACGAGCCTGGTCTGCAAGGCCATGGAACGTATCATCATGGAACTCATAAACAAAGACATTGGTAATCTCCAAACTCCGGACCCTACACAGTTTGGATTTGTAAAAGGCAGATCATGTCTCCTAAACCTGATTGACTTCTTTGAAGCAGTCACCAAAGCCATAGATCAGGGTAAAATGGTTCACACAGCTTATCTAGATCTCGTCAAGGCTTTCAACACCATCCCCCACTCTGGAATTATAGATAAGCTCACTAAACTAGGTATAAATCCCTATGTCACAAGATGGGTTGCCAACTGGCTCACAGACAGAACCCACACTGTGAAAGTAGCGGATTTCAAATCCGGCATCAGACCAGTGACAAGTGGAGTACCACAGGGTTCAGTCCTGGGTCCTCTCCTGTTTGGTATCTACTTCTCTGAAGTGCAGGCCAACATAGAAGGTCTTTGGCTAACAAAGTTTGCAGATGACTGCAAACTAGGAGCCATAATCGAAACTCCTAACGATATGGACAAACTACAAAAGGGCCTCAATGAGACAGATACCTGGTGTCAAAGCCATGGCCTGAAGCTCAATGCCAAAAAGTGTATTGTCATCCCCTTTGGTAAAAACTCTGTACCCATGAACTACCACATAGCTGGTAGTCTACTTAATGCCGAAAATGTGATAAGAGACCTTGGGACACAGGTGGACAGTAGTCTGTCCTTTGATAATCACATCACCACAGTGGTCAGGAAATCCTTCTATGTGGCTCATCTCATCACAAAAGGATTCTCATCCAGAAAAAAGAGGTCATTGTTCCCCTCTACTCATCACTCATTAGACCCATTATAGAGTACAACGCCCCTTTTGGTATGTACCTCACAAGACATCTACAACAACT
Organism: Protopterus annectens; assembly: GCF_019279795.1. Lineage (NCBI taxonomy): Eukaryota > Metazoa > Chordata > Ceratodontiformes > Protopteridae > Protopterus > Protopterus annectens. The sequence continues at coordinate 212,276,127 of NC_056732.1, read as the reverse complement.
GGAAAGACCACAGAAATACCTCACAAAGAGGATTACTGGCCTCAAACATATGCCCTATGCAGACCGTCTCAAAAAACTACAGCTTTACTCCATCGCATATCGCCTACTCAGGGGCGATCTCTGTCTAACATACAAAGCTATGTCAAACCCAGAGCTGTTGGACATGCTCCACTTAAAGAAATCCCAATCCCTCCGTGCTACACGCTCTAGGGACCTAAACCTTGCCACCACAATAAACAGAACATGCTGGAGGGATAGATTCCTGTCCCAGAGACTTCCCATACTCTGGAACAGACTACCTATCTATGTCAAACAGAGCACCTCATTAGCACTCTTCAAGAAAAATCTTGATGATTGGATGGGAAATGGGAAATTCACCCCGGGGATCACTTCTGTGGCTCTGCTCGACAGGGGCACAGGAAAATAATTTTCTTGGGTGGCGAAAGCCAGGGTACATTTTTTGGCTAGGCTTGTATGGGCCCTAGGGCCGATAGCCTAGTACCTACCTATGAACCTATGAACCTATAAAAGCCTTAAAGAATAATTTGACTCTTGTTAGTTTAGATATTAACTGTGCCTTTGACTCAGTTAATTGGAGCTATCTTTTTATCTTACTGAAGAACTTAAACTTTTCTAATAGCTGTATTAGCCTTATAACTCAATTATATAATGAAAGTCAAGCCTACATAAAAATAGGTACAAGTATATCCCAGATCATACCCATTGTAAAAGGAACCAGACAAGGTTGCCCTCTAGCTCTGCTTTTATTCACATTAATTATGGAATCTTGGTCTAACCTAAGAAGGGATAACAATAATATACAAGGATATAGGTTAAATTGTAATGAAACATCAAAAATCCAAATGTTTGCTGATGATGTATTAATCGCTCTTGGTGGTACTGACCCTACCTTACAAGAATTGTTTAAAAATATGGATATATTTCAAAAAAGTTCTGACCTCAATTTTAATAACTCTAAAACACAGATTCTTCTAATTGGTTCCAAAAATTATAATATACATGACCAATATAAAAATATATATATCTCAGTCCCAACAAATAACATATTTAGGTATAATTATAGCAACCAATATTAAAGCCATCTTACACCTAAATTATAGTAAACGTATAACAATAATAGAGACTCTGATTAGTAAGTGGAACAAGATTTTATTCACAATGGATGAAAAACTTTCTATTATAAAGATGATCTTGCTTCCAAGGATCTTATACATAATACAGTCTATTTCTATTCCCCCTACAGGCTCTTTTATTAAAAAAAATTAACACATTGATTAAGAACTTTTTATGGCATCCGATAAAGCCTAGAATTGCATTGTCCTATCATATGTATAGCTGGGAAAATAAAGGTATATCTTTACCAAATCTAGAACTTTATTCAGTTTTGTCAGTTATTAAAACAATTGTTTAGCTTATAGATGGAGAGAATTTTGCAAAATAGAAAGAAATTACATTTATCCCAAAATACCAAAAACAAAGATAACAAACATCTACCACAGTTAATATATAATTCAATTATATGGAATTTGAAATAGTATTTTTCCAATCATTCCAGTCAAATGCATAACTCTACTTATGTAATTTTAATTTTAAGGGCCTTTAAAAACTATATATTTAGGTTTAGAATCTTTGAAAATTGGCTGTTCCTTATCTTCCCTATTGCCTATACACAAGGCATAATTCTATCAGCAGATCATTCTAAAATGTTGTTATTTAAACAAAAACAATTAAAGTTTTGGCATCAAATGTTAAATAAAAATGAGGCAAAATCTATTAATGCTCTCATAGATGAATATAACCTTAACACTCTACTTTGGTCAGATTTGCAAGAGTTTAGAAAATATATTCTAGATAAGATAATTTTAATCCCCTGAAATGCTAAAAATTCAATACCCAAACTTATTCAATATTTGATTTTATAGGGTCTATATTAGATGAACGAAAGTTCAACTTAGCGAACGCTCACATGAGTGAAAATTGCGGAACTCGAAACTGCAATTGTGAGATTGCGGTACAGTAAAGATGGCAATATTTGCCCTTTCCTCACTGTAGTGCGATCTTGGAGTAGGAATATATATTTAGCGGGGGGTGTGGGGGGCACAGCCCCCCACAATTGCAGTTTCGAGTTCCTGGATTTTCGCTCATGTGAGCATTCGCTAAGATGAACTTTCGTTCATCTAATATAGACCCATATTACACACTTATAATAATTTACCACTTAAAATAGTATATCATATATTTATAAAGCAATTAAGCAAGATCTAGATGTATATTCAGATAACTATTGGAACTCATTTTCGGTAATCAATAGTTTTATTCCCTCAGAAAAAGACAAAAGTTAATTTTCTTCAGTCAGACAGCAAAACCACTTCCTTTATTAAATGTAGAATCTTCACATGGAGATTTTTACATAAATCTTTCATCACACCATAGAAAATGAGTAAGATAACTAAACAAGATATTGTTTGCTGGAGATGTAATGCAGTAACAAATGCTGATTGGAGTCATATATTTTATGACTGTGTACTATTAAAGAAATTTTGGGAAGAAGTTAACACTTTTTTACAGGCAATTTTTACAGACAATTTTATGATTACAAAGTCACTTGTATTATTCAATATACCTGTCCCAGACTGTATAAATGAAAACAGATATTCTTTGCTCTGGTCTATACTATCCATTACCAGGAAAATAATTACAAGAAATTGGAATTCCTCATCAGCTCCCTAATTTAATGAGTTTAAAGGTCTTCTCTTAGAAATATCTAAGTTAGAAATGTTAACTAGCAAATCTAAATCTACAAGGAATACAAAGTTATATTACAAATGGGAAAATGTACATGAATTATTAGTTAAAGAGCTGGATAAATGATTACTGGTGTAATCTTTCCTTTTTTAAAAACTTTTATTCTTTGTTTTCATTTTTTTCTGCCAAACAAATTAATTGATCTTGTTTTTTAATATATAGTGAACATCATTGTACATAGTTATTGTATTAATTTTTTCTTTTTAAATATAGTAATTTAAAAAATTCAACTTATTTAATTTTTCAAAATATCTGTTCATTATATTAATGTTTTCAATAAAGCTGTTTTAAAAAAAGAGTTCATTATTTATTATTTATTTTTTAATTATTTATAACTAATTTATTGATCAGTGTTATGTGTATGACCCTGTCAAATGCTGAAGTTAAATCTATATAAATTACATCACAGCACAATTTTTCATTCATAGCTGTTATTATATTGTTATAGAACATCATGTTACAGGTGATAATAGATCTGTTTTCCACATATGCATGCTGATATATGGTTTCAAGTCCCAACCTATCCAGTTCTGACAATAACTTATCCAATATTACCTTCTCCATTGTTTTTCCACAACATGAAAGTAGACTTAAGGGTCTATAAGATTCTGGGTTTGTTCTTCTCTCCTTTCCCTTGAAGACAGGTTTAATAAATGCATGTCTCCAATCTTGAGGAATCTCCCCATATTTATATGACCTAGTGAATAATAAATATAACCATACTGTAAGTTCTTGCTGAAGAGTTCTCAGGCCATTGTTACTAATTCCATCTCATCCCTGCACTTTGTTTGGATTTGATTCCAGTATCTGGGGTTACCTGGATGTCACTAGGACAACATACCACCCCTTTTGTGGAGCCAAACTGTTTTGCATAAGATTTTGTAAATATATGTATAATCTGTTGTGTCTGAGAATAAAGTTTAGAATCTGCACACAGTTTATCAATTTGTGTGTATTTACTCCTTCCACATCTTATATATCTATAAAAAGGTTTCCTATTATGCTCAATATATTTATATAAATTTTCTTGATCTTGTCTCACACTATGCTTAATCTGCTTGTCCAGCTTGTTTATTTCAGTTTTCAAAGTGGTAGTTCGACCTCTTTTCCATTTCTTATATATTTTGTCTCTCACCTTAATCAGATTCGTCTGATGTTGTATGCCTAGATCCTGATGTTAAACATTTTTTTTGATTTTTTGCACTGAAACAATCTCTCTTTCAAAACTTTCCACATTCCATCTGCAGTTTTTCCACTGAACACCTCAGTACAGTTAGTTTTACATAGTGACTGTTTTGCTTCCATATAATCTGTAATTAACCTTCTGTGCATTGGCTTATATTTCAGTTTGGCAGAATTATCTAGCAACAAATTAACCTTTATAACCCCGTGATCACTGCAAATTAATGGTGGTAAAACTTAATTTGAAGTTACAGTAATTTCTTTGGGAACACAAACAATGTCTACTATGTTCCGCCCCCTGCTAGTTTTTTTTTTTTTTTTTTTTGCAATCTGTAGCAATTGTAGTTCCTGAATATACACTGTGAATAATTTCCTTACTAACATTGTAGAATCAATATTATTCCAGTCTGTTTCTGGTAAATTTAAGTCTTCCCTCCTGTGTTTCATGCAAGAAATGTATGCATTCCTCTAGATCATCTGCACTTGATTTTGGTGGTCTATATACTCCAACAATTGTTATATGTTCCAGGGCTGTCTTTATTGTCACAGTTACACAGTCTGTAGTGTTGGTGTTATCACTGAGCATGTAATAATCACAGGTCTCATAGCTATCTTTAATCTCTTATCATAACACCTCCATCTGATTTTTTATTAGAATTCCTGTTACAGTAAAAACATTTATACCCTGACAGAACTGGTTTCCAGTCATTGTTCTTTAACCATGTTTCACAAACAATAACATCAATCTTGGGGAATGTAGCAAATTTTCCAATGAAAAATAACTTTTATTATTAATGCTCCTGGCATTAACAACCATCAGAGATGCATTAGATGTTGCTATCTGTGAACTGTTAATTTTTTGACATGGCAAAAATCCTGCCTAGTGTTTGTTAGATATTGCAAAATATCTGCTGCAAAAATTATCTTCCCTGATCTAGACAAATGCAGACCATCCTGTCTGAACATGTGCCCAAAACAAGGTTTGGATGCTGTACGCATTTTCATTTTTTAAACAGGACATTTTTTCCATGTAGGTATTTACCCAAAAATCTTTTCATTCACAGTAATATGACTATCCTTTCTATAGGTGATTTGCGAAACATATGTCCTAACACCAGTACAAGCTATACTATCTAAGGGGGATGTCAGTTCCCTGCTAACAGTCAGAGAATCAGTGAGGGTGACATCATTTGTACCAACATGAATAAAACCAGATCCATACTTCCTTACATTAAGGTGCCCAAGGCTTGTCTCACATCTTCTATTTTCATTCCTGGCAAGCATAACACTATTCAATGTTCATTATCATTCCTGCAAATATACGTATCAGTTTGTCTAATAATTGAATCTCATTGAATCTGATACTATCATTCAATGTAGGATACGACCCTGTATCACTCCCCTTAGCATAGTATGACTCCTGCACATGCTAGGCTTCATTTCAGAGCACTATGTAACACACTGTTAGTTCAGTCATTATGGTCATCCCAGTGAATTGACTGCCCACCCTCCAGGTCATTGAGACAACATTTGCTTTTCATTTACCATTTCATCTGTACCAGTCCTCCAGATCATGGTCCACCTGCTGAACCTGAGTTTATGGGGCAAAAATTAGGGATTTGTCACCCTAAGGCATACAGCTGGCAGGCTTTGCATTTTACTTTTAAAACTCGTGTTCTTTAGTACATTTCTGTTTCAGGCCATGTAATTGCTTCTGCCAAACCTCAAAATTCTATAGAAGTGCCACATTATAGCAAACAACAGAGTATTACTTGATTTCAGCAAAGTTGAACTTTATGTAGTTGCATGTATGTAGTTTATAATAATATTCTTTGTGAAGATGACAAGATGTATTCCAAACGTGTAATGTTCATGGTATTTCTAGAACTGATCTTTCCATCTTTTTATGGCTGAGCGTGATTACAAGTCAGTTTTTCTTTTTGTGTAGAAGTAAAAAGAGAGTAATTATTTTCACATGGGTTTATTTCCATTTTCATTGTTCTATATCTGTCCAGATGCAGTAGTATTAATAATCACATGTTGTACTGTAGTTCACTTCTGATGGAGGGTATTCTGACAGACTTCAGTAAGTCCAGTGGTTGTCAAAGTGTCTCTGTAGCACTGCATTCTGTGACAAAATTGCTACTAGATTAGTTTTCTGTTTATTGAAATACATGCTTAAAAGGTTCTGCATTTCATTGTTTTCTAATATGAATCTTCTAGATCAGCTGGATTTGCATGTTTGCCGTCAAAATGGGAGACTACATGAGGACAGGGAGAGATCTGCTGTGCTATGCTCAGGTAATGTTATTCTTCGCATGCTGCTTTTTCGCTTGTACTTTGCATCAAATGTTCTGTTGTCATTGTGATTGTTTATTGTGTTATATGCAAAGACATGAGGAAAACAATGCACAGACTGGCTCAGAGAATTAATGATTATGTTTTCACCACAAAAATAACTCAGATTAATAATGATCTATGTAAACAGTCCAAGGCTTGTCATCATTTTAGAAAGCTCTGTGTGCATGTATACATATTTATGTGTTTGTTTGTTAGGCCTTTTAACACAGAATGAGGGCTGTAGTAATTTTCAGACTTTGCTAGATAAAAAAAGATGAAATGGCAGGTGCAGGTTAACACAGGTGTAGCTCCAGGTTTGAATGATACTGTCAGTATTAAACCTGTAAAGCTAAAAGCCCAGGTGTTAGGTGCTAACAAATATAAACACTATGATATGCACATGAAAATGCATGATCATTTTTACAGTATCTTTTTAGAAAATGATAGAATTGTAATAGACTACATTAAAATGTTGTTCATTAATTGTGTCAGTCAAATAATTGTACTGACTTGCATTTAATGGTTAATGGAAGAGATTTTTAAATGTTTTGATAAAGTATTTATGAATTATATGAGACAAAAGCATTTAACATAAAACAAGTGAAACATCTTTCCAGGGCTCCTTTTGCTGATTTTTTAGTAGTGAGGTTGTGGTTTTAAATGTTAACAGTGTCCAGCTGTTATAAAATCTCAAGACATTAGCTTTTTAGTCCGACCTCAAGTGTGTATGTATACCCTAGTTACAAATCAAATCGTAATTATAGTCTAAGGTATATATCACAGATTTTTGCCTGAATTCAGCAGCTGAAGGAACACATCCTGTGACTATGCCTCATTGGTACATTGACAGTGCACCGTTAGTGAACAACATACACTCACACACATGCGCACATGCTAACACACACATATGCAGTACTATTCACATGCTACTGTTAATGTTAGGAATGCAAGTCATTTAAGTAAGCCTAATTTAATTTTGTAAAACAAGAAAGACATATTAGAGTTATATTCCTATCATCTATAACTAAGATGGCCTGAATGATAACTAACTGAAAGTCTTTGCCTAATCCTGACAGTGATTTGAATCTTTAAAATATGCTAAAGTTTGAGATGGCTGATTACAAATACTGTTGAACACTAGATGCATTATTGTAGTGTTTACCTGTGTGTAAGCTTTAGACTTGGATCTCAGAATTCTGCCCTTCCTTCAAACATATGAAGATTCCTATGAATTGTTTAATGTGACTCGTCTTGAAGATAAAGACAGAAATCTTCTATGCATTTAAACTACACAAGATAAACTTCTCATGTGTTTTTACTAGTTTTTGAACTGTGCTTAAGCAACACTTTTTATTTTAAACTAAATATTATCCATAGTATAATTGGATCCAGATGACGAGAACTAATCTGATCATTATCATAATCGGAAATAAAAGCATGAAAACCACTGTCAGTGCGGAAGCTAAAAATATCAAGTTATGTTGTTAGCAATCATGACTAATACATGAAAAATGTCGAAGTTATTATATCAGCTTGTTCTTTTGTTTGCTAAACTGAAAATTAATTTAGCTCTTGTGATTAACATCTTGCTCATTTAGGTCATTTCTAGGCAATTCAGCATGCCTGCCAGCTGTGACAAACATATATAAACATATAAATACAATGGAGACAGAGGCATACATTAAGAATAAAACAAGGAGTGTTCAAGGATGGTCCAGAGTACCTCTGATCACTCAGTGTGAAGGAAGTGATAATTTATACTAATCTAAATAAGAGATGCAGTCATATAGTGAATGTAGAAAGACAGTATTCTTTACAGAAGAAAAAAGGTTTCTTTCGACTTGTAAGGTCTGATCTCTACACACGCATGTCTTTCTATCAGACAGGAATATGGTGGGCCTTAACTTACTTTGCTATCTTTTTTTTTCCTTCTTTGAAAATTATTTCCTGTGAATAGGAATGCTGAACATGCAGTGCAGCAGAGGATACCGTTATTATTATTATAGGCTGCCTCAAACAAACTACATATGGGTGAGACTAGCCCAGTGCAGAAAAAGAGAAATAATAAAAATGAGCAAGAGGAAGTCTGCTATAGAAGAATCCTATTTTAATACTCTTAGCAATCAGTGTGAATTAACTTTAATATGTTGGTACCAAGACAGCTGTGATTATCTCCTGGAAAGCCACGATGGTACAGCGGTAGCATTGTTGCCTCACAGCAAGAGGTTCTCCTGTTCGATTCTCGGCTGGAGTGCCTTCTGTGTGGAGTCTGCATGTCCTCCCCGTGGTCGAGTGGCCTCCGAAAGACATGCATGAATGGGCGTGCCTTTGCTGAAGATTGGGCGTCGGGCTGGCAACTCGGCACCATAAAAATCTACTGCCAGTCATTAGTGGACCAGAGTTCTACTGTGGTGACCCTTAACTGGGAAAAGCCAAAAAAGACAAACAAGTATTTATTTTTATACTTTGCACCATTTCGTTATAATGCCACTGTATAGCTAACTTATCAAGTAGACTGCATGGGTGTTTGGGGGTGTTTGCAATGCTTCACAACAAAACAAAACAAAAAATATCATTAAATATCATTCTGACTGCTGTACAATACAAAATGGGATTTGATGTGACTAACCTTGTTCTACACAGAAACAAACAAAAAAACTTAATGCATGCATTACATAAGGAGTGGTTCTGGCCCAGAATTTGTAGTTATTGGCCGTTTGGGTGGTCTTCCATCTCTCTCAACTTTCTGATTTGAAGGCCTGCATTTGCACTTCTTTCTGTGCTGTAACTCCTGGGCCCATCTCATTTGCTCACTCAAAAAAAAAAAAAAAAAAAAACAAAATTATCTGCTTTTACTATATTTGTGTTTCTTCCTACTTTATTTTGCTATTGCGTCATCTTAAAAGTACTCAGTTGTACTTATTACTGCTTGGTGTAACTCATTCTAAGCCTTTTAGTTTAAGCACTTGGGCTTCAGACCAGTTGTTTTACATTAAGAAGGTTTGTGGTCTGCACTGTAGTGGCAGAACAGGTAGCTTACATCCTTCCAAGTTGGGAACTGCTGATTGAGGGCTCAGTGTCTGTGATTCTAAAAGTGTATTAATTCTGGTTTAAGCACTTGGGCTTCAGGCCAGTTATTTTACATTAAGAGGGTTCGTGGTCTGCACTCTTGTGGGAGGAGAGGCTGGACCCTGCCCTTCTGATCTGGGAATTTCTGGTTAAAGGCTTATAGTGCCTGCATATTTGAACTGCTTCTTACTGAAATTGGTACACCTTGTTTGCTGTAGCATAGACTCGATCCAGGCCTGCTGAATCTAGCTTTGTTTGTATAACTTGAGCACTAATCCAGGCATTCTTTAAAGTATTCAATTGTATTTATTACTGCTTGGTAGTAACTTGATTAAAGTGTAGCTATCATTCTAAGTCTTTTAGATTAAGCACTTGGGCTTCAGACCAGTTGTTTTACATTAGGAAGGTTTGTGGCCTGCACTGTGGTGGCAGGACAGGTAGCTTACATCCTTCTAAGTTGGGAACTGCTGATTGAGAGCAAAGTGTCTGTTATTCTAAAAGTGTATTAGTTCTGGTTTAAGCACTTGGGCTTCAGGCCAGTTATTTTACATTAAGAAGGTTCGTGGTCTGCACTCTTGTGGGAGGAGAGGCTGGACTCTGCCCTTCTGAGCTGGGAATTTCTGGTTAAAGGCGTATAATGCCTGCATATTTGAACTGTTTCTTACTGAAATTGGTACACCTTGTTTGCTGTAGCATAGACTAGATCCAGGCCTGCTGAATCTAGCTTTGTTTGTATGCTTGTTGTTTGTTTGCTTGTTATTTCCCTGAAACGCTAATTCCACCTAAACGCGGCTTTTCAGCGCTTCTGTGGATCCCTAGTGATATCTGTATTGCTTACTGTACTTATTTTCTTGTTTCACTTGAAAGAAAGTTACTGTTTGTCGTTTTTGCATTTAAGTTACCTGTAACACATTGCATTTAAGTTACTTGGCACTTGCTCACTAAAGCAATTATATAAGTCAGCACTAAAAAATTAAAAGCACTACACCCTCACAAACTCCCCTTGAGTACCTTGTTCCTCATTGGCCCCTTTTTTTCAATTATAAAGGAATTCCCAATACTATTCTAGCATGTCCAAAGGTCAGTTGTCAATCTCCTCTCCGGTCCAGCTGGTTAATCTGGGAATCTTGAGGCAATGTTACAACTGCCTCATGTACACAGACAACCCTCTCCTCCTTCCAACAAATTCCAACACATGTGAGAGATGCAACCATATAGCCAAACTGGAGGCTGTACTGGCGTAACCAGTCAGGAGGAGAAGGAAACCACACTCACTACAATTCCAGTCTCACATAGACCTACCACGACAGCAAACCAAACACATAAACACACAAAAACATACTCGGAGGCTCTAAATAAAAATCTGCCTAAGCAGCAGAGACCTCCAAAGCAGACACCCAAGCAACCGCTACCCCAAAACAAAGCACGTGCAACACATAGCTCACAAAGCCAGTGTGCCGAACAGTCACAGCCCTTAAGGCTAAACATCACACCTGATACACTTGTAATAGGTGACTCTATCGTCAGGCACATTGACGTCCCGCTCACCAGGCTGAACAAGGAGAAGGTCACGGTGAGCTGCCTGTTGGGCGCTAGGATCCGCCACATAACACAAGCACTCAGGTCACTCCAAGGCAAGTACAAATATGACTCAGTCATTGTCCATGCTGGTGTGAATGACCGAGCACCTCCCTGCACTACATGAAAAGAGACATAGAGGAGCTCTCTGAGCATGTAGCCCAGGCCGGTATGACCCTGACCTTGAGTAGCATCTTACCCTCACCAAGAATGATGCCACAATATGAAGACAAGATGATCAATTTCAACAATTGGCTTAAGTATTGGTGTCATTCAAAGGGGATCCAATGCCTGTCAGCCTGGGATGACATGCTCGACAAGCCACGATGCTTCGCTAGGGACGGCTTGCACCTGTCACCCCTGAGCTTTCGGATATTGGCAAAGGCTCTTGCTACCCCCATAGTGCCTTTTTTAGGCAAGGCTCAAAAGACAAACCCACCTCCATAGGTATCACAAGGGATAAGAAACTAAGAGTAATGCTACTCAACGCCAGAAGTCTAAACCTCAAGATGCACGCACTCGAAACTCTCCTTAGCATGGAGAACATCGATATCTGTGCAGTACAAGAAACCTGGTTCAAGGCTCCCGAGAGCACCCCAGCACTACCAGGTTATACCTCATACCATGCTTTTCGGCCCCAAAACTTGGACCAAACCACAAAAGGAGGGGGAGTATCAATATTCATCAAAAATACCCACACCTCCAGGTTGGTGGCACAGCACGAAGCATCAGAGACTATCCGTGTGCAACTAACAGTGGGTAAAACTGCCTTCCAGTTTATAGCCTGCTACAGACCCCCCCCCCCCAAACCCAGGAACCCCACTCGGCCTTCCTGAGAACACTGGAAAATATGAAGGTCTCTCCAAACACCATTATATTGGACGACTTCAACTACCCAAACATAGACTGGGAGCATTACTCTAGCTCCAACACCCTAGCCCAAAGATTCCTAGAATTTATAAACTCAAATGCTATGGAACAACTTGTTACCACTCCCACAAGAGGGGAAAACATACTCGACCTGATCATCACCAACATGGGGACTCTATGCTCCAGACCAGAAGTGTATCCCTCACTGATAAGATCAGACCATAAACTAATCTCACTGGATATTCACATCCCGACCCCACCCCCTGCCCAGAAAACCACAGTGAAAACTTCTCTAAAGCAAATTTCACACTCCTCAAAACCGAGGTGGAATCCTTCAAAGCCCCCGGGCCTGTGGAAAATATGGCCCAGACCGCAGAATCCTTTATAAACGCATTCTATGAACACCTTCAGGAATGCATGGATCATTAAATCCCAAATAAAACCAAGACCCAATCTTCCAAAGGCAGACGTCCTGTCTGGTGGACCCCAGCCATAAACAAACTATACAATAGAAGGAGGAAGCTACTACATGATAGAGCAAAATCCCAAAAAGGGAAGGCATCTCTGATCAGTATTAGCAAAAAACTATGGGCACTCATAAAATCGTCTAAGGCCAGCTTCGAGAGAAAAATTGCACAGGACACTAAGGATAATCACAAGGCTTTCTTTAGTTATGTTAGGAACCTGGGTAGGAATTCCCAGATATGCTCAGAATTAGTCCAAAATGACAAAAATACACCAAACCCACAGACATTGCCAACATCCTAGCTGACAGGTTCAGTGCAAACTTCTCCCCCCCTCCCCACCAAAAGGGCAAATATCTATCCCAGCAGAGTGCTGCCCCCCTGACATCTCAGATGCTCAGGTAAGAGCCGCCCTCTCCAAAGCAAAAAACACAGCATCAATGGGACCAGACGGTGTCCCGGGCTGCATCCTACATGAACTCCAAGAAGAGCTAAACCCAAACATAAAACTACTGTTCAATCTCAGCCTTACTACAGGATATGTACCCAAAGAGTGGCGTACAGCAGCAGTGGTCCCTCTCCACAAAGGTGATGCCTCAATGGATCCTGGAAACTATCGCCCCATAAGCCTGACTAGCTTAGTCTGCAAAGCTATGGATCATCATGGACCTCATAAATAAAGATATTGGGGACCTACAGACACTGGATCCTACCCAGTTCGGCTTTGTTAAGGGCATATCCTGCCTCTTAAACCTGGTCGATTTCTTTGAAACAGTCACCAAGGCCATTGACGAGGGGAAGGTGGTCCACACAGCCTACCTGGACCTCACAAAAGCCTTTGATACAATACTCCACTCTGGTATTATAGATAAGCTCACCAGCTTAAATATAAACCCCTATGTCACTAGATGGGTTGCAAAATGGCTCAAGGACAGAACCCACATGGTTAGAATTGCTGGAGCCATGTCAGACTCCAAACCAGTTACAAGTGGCATCCCACAAGGCTCAGTCCTGGGACCTCTCTTGTTCGGTATATATTTCTCGGAGGTACAGGCCAACACAGAAGGACTGTGGCTGACAAAGTTCGCAGATGACTGCAAACTGGGTGCCATAATCGACTCTCCAGCCGACACAAGCATCCTCCAAAAGGGCCTCATAGAAACAGACAACTGGTGCCAGAGCCATGGCCTCAAGGTTAACGCCAAAAAGTGTATAGTCATCCCCTTTGGCAAAAACAAAGTGCCCACAAATTACCACATAGGTGGTAATCCATTAAGTACAGAAGAAGTAATTAGGGACCTGGGGACCCAAGTTGATAGCAATCTCTCATTTGACAACCACGTGGCCAAAGTGGTTAGAAAAACATTTTATATAACCCACCTAATCATGAAGGGATTCACATCTAGATCAGGGGAGGTCATCGTGCCTCTTTACTCATCCCTCATCTGACCCATAATTGAGTACAATGACACTTTTGGGATGTACCTTACCAGACACCTGCAGCAACTGGAAAGACCCCAAAAGTACCTCACCAAGAGGATCAAAGGGCTCAAACAGATGCCATATGCTGCCCGGTTAAAGAAACTCAAGCTCTACTCAGTGGCATACTGCCTGCTCAGAGGCGATCTGTGCCTGACGTATAAAGCCATGTCCAACCCGGAATTAATGGACATGCTGCACCTCAGAAAATCCAAATCCCATCGAGCTACGCACTTGAGAGACTTGAACCTCAGCACTGAAATAAATAGGACATGCTGGAGGGACAGATTCATAACCCAGAGGCTCCCTTCACTCTGGAATAAAATCCCAGTTCAGGTTAGGCAGAGTACCTCATTGACTCTCTTCAAGAGGAATCTTGATGAATGGATGGGAGATCATAGGTTTACCCCGGGTATCACTTCTATGTCACTGTTAGACAGAGGCACAGTATACTAACCTCGAAAAAGGGCATAGCAAAATTCATTTAAAATGGGTGGCGAAAGCCAAACACACTCTGGCTAGGCTTATAAATGCCCTAGGGCAGATAGCCTAGTATGAACCTATGAACCTTTCCCTTGCCTTTTATTTGCTTCCAGTGCCTTTGTTCCATAGCCAGTTTTTTTCCTCGTAAATTCCAGCCCCTCTTGCCTATTTTTTGTACCCCTATTTGCAGTCTTCTCTATTAGCAAAACTCTCCTTTCTTCATATTCATGTTGGCTTACTTCTTAGAATACTTTTAGAAATGTTATAATTATAATATTCTGTATTGCTGTTGCTGTTCACCTTAAAGATCTGCATCCAGAATCCCGCTCTCTCTACTTCTTGACCTTCCCTCCCCACTACGTCAACATCCCTTTCCATTTTGAATTTCAACCTTCTGCTTGTGTTAGGTATAAGAGCCTTAACTGTGTAGCTGTAAAATATCTCTTCAAATTAGGTAATCTGAAACCACATTGTTCTATTGTTAGGATCAACTTATCCCACTTAAATGTTGCCCTCTTCCCCTCTCAGATAAATTCCTTCAAATCTTTACTATTGTCCACAAATTCTCCACCAATTGATAAAAATATGCCTGACAAATATATTAAACTAAAAGGACTAAAAGATTTCATTGTGTGTATCTTACTATTGGTATTCATAAACAAGAGCTTCCATGTTCTCAGTTTTTGTATTATCGTTTGTTCAGTTTCTTCCTACATATCAGTGCCATAACAGGAGTCTTTTAAATCCATAGTCCTAAACACTTCATCTTAACATGTTATTGTGCTAAAAGTTTTTGTGTTTTGCAGTTATCATCAAAAATAATTGCTTAACAACAATCTTTCTAAAGTCATGCATATTGTTCAGATACTCCCTTATTTTCTCTGTGGGATTTGCTCCTATTCTTGTTCTATGATATTCCTCTTATTCTACAATACTTTATCAGCTCCTCTAAGTAATTCCTGTTACTTCTTAACCATATCTCTTTCTCTTCTACCCTATTTTTAAACTCCATTTTCAATTTATCCCACTCACTAGCAGTAACCTGCAAAAATATTTCTACCTTCCGTAATAAATCTACAATAACTTCCACTACTCATTCTTTGAATTCCTCTCTTTTTAACAGGTAAGTGGGAAAGTGCCACAGTCTCCTTTTTATTTCATTACCCTACATTTTGTATCTTAGTTTTTATTAGTGTTTGATGTGAAATAATTATTGAATGTGTGGCAAAGCTTATAATTAAATGCACATGTTCCTGTGAAATATAATTTATATTTTGGAGGATTGCGGGTAGGTACATGAATAGGTCCTGTTTGGCTTCTGGAGCAGGAAAGAGGCAGGGGGCATATATATAGCCAGGAGCAGACCTTTTTTTTCTTCAGTTCACTTGAAGAGTGCAGGGGGTGGGGAGCGAGACCTTGCGACTGGCACAGTGTGCTAGTTGAACTAGCTATGCCTCTGACAATGACGGTGCTTTGAGACAGCCATTGTATGACTTCCATTTTAAGCCCTGTATTGTCTTTGTGAGAAGCTTTGGGCATTCTAGATGTTGCACATGCCTGGCTAGATACATGCCAAAATGGACATTGTGCTCAATAATTAGCCTGATGAGAGCAGAGTAAAGGAGGACACTGATACCCCTGGACTTGGGGGGGTCCTTTCATTATAAGCTTTGCAATATAGAAGGACTTCTTTACTGCTGTGAACACAGCGGTGATTGAATGTAAGGTTACTGTCCAAATACGTTCCCAGTCCTGAACTACAGGGTCATCTCTTAGGGGCATATTGCCAATATTCTAATTTCCTGGGATAGTGGCAATTCTACTGGCAAGGTGGACAGTAGTCCCTCCTTTGATAATCACATCGCCACAGTGTTCAGGAAATCCTTCTACATGGCACACCTCATCACAAAAGGTTTCTCATCCAGGAAAAAAGAGGTCATTGTTCCCCTCTACTCATCACTCATTAGACCCATTACAGAGTACAATGCCCCTTTTGGTATGTACCTCACAAGACATCTACAACAACTGGAAAGACTGCAGAAATACCTCACAAAGAGGATTACTGGCCTCAAACAGATGCCCTACACAGAACATCTCAAAAAACTCCAGCTTTACTCTGTAGCATATCGCCTACTCAGAGACGATCTCTGCCTAACATACAAAGCTATGTCAAACCCAGAGCTGTTGGACATGCTCCACTTAAAGAAATCCCAATCCCTCCGAGCTACATGCTTTAGGGGCCTAAACCTCGTCACCACAATAAACAGAACATGCCGGAGGGGTAGATTCCTGTCCCAGAGACTTCCCATACTCTGGAACAGACTACCTATCTATGTCAAACAGAGCTCCTCATTAGCACTCTTCAAGAAAAATCTTGATGATTGGATGGGAGATAGGAAATTCACCCCGAGGATCACTTCTGTGGCTCTGCTCGACAGGGGCATAGGAAAATAATTTTCTTGGGTGGCGAAAGCCAGGGTACATTTTTGGCTAGGCTTATATAGGCCCTAGGGCCAATAGCCTATTACCTATCTATGAACCTATGAACTAGCCAGGAGGATACTCTAAGTAAATGCAAAAAAGATATTTTTTTAGAAGGTAGGACATGATAATTTAGTCTTCTGAGGACATGCTATCAAGTGGGAAGGAAAAAGCTTAGTGAATAAACAAAATCATGAAACCTTGTCAGTTCCATTAAGTCATAGTGGACTACAGTTAAAAAAAATCTGATAATAACCCTGCCCAATGCTACAGAAGCATTAGTACGGCATACAAAATAAAGATGCATTTGTAGTGCACGGAGCACTGTGGTTATGCTTTGAAATTGGAAAAAAGAAAAATCTATTAAGTGCTTCCATAGGGTGAGACCTGAACTTAACAGTGATTATAGTTACTTAACAAAAACTTTGTAAAGATACGCCAAGAGCTGTTAAGATCAACTCTCACTGGCAGGCAAAGAACAGAGACAGATGGTAAAACTACTTTTAAAAACTGTTAGAACTTTGCTCTGGTACACTTATATGCAGGAAATATGACAGAATGAAGCATCTAATGGCTTTTAAAAGCGCTTGCTTTCTGTCAGAGCAGCACATTGTTTCTGTGTACTTTACTTCTCAACTGATCCTCTTTATGCAGAACATCCTGGATTTTGTCTCATATTTTTGCCCTGTCCCTCATAAAATGTTTGATTTTCTGGTAAATTACTGAGGATTACAGTCAGTCAGTAATGGTTATATTGTAAGAGTTTTGTAATTTTGTCATTCAGTACAAACTATCAGAAAAAGCTAGCCGAGATAGAGTTTTCATTGTGTGATACCTAAAATCTCCTGTAATAAAGGCCAGTGGGATATATGCAAATGACCCTTTAAGGACATCAAATGTTTTAGCTATAGGGCTGCTGAATGTCCATAATGTTTTACTTTTCCTTTTTAAATCTTTGTGGATACATTCAGGCCAATAAATCCAAGCCCCACTAGCTGTGGACATGCATGTTTCAGCCTTCTTATGACCTTGTCAGCATAGCATACGTGGATTGTCTGGCTACACTCTAAAAACACAGTGAAAAGTCTAGCTTGGCTATTTTTTCTTGTAGTTTTTACTAATTGGTTTGTCTTTGTGACCTTTTTGCTCTTTGATTTGGATGTTAGTTGGGATATTTTGCAGATGCCTTAATGGTTATGGACATCAACTGTGTTTCTAGAGTATAACCACTTATGCTGTGCTGACGTTTGTTGATGCAAAACCTGTTGTCCTATTAACTTTTTTTTAGTGAATTAATGAAATATTTAAAAGCTGTCCTGATTTTAATCCTTTCTACCCACCATTATTTTTGGAATTGTCTAGAATTCTTAAGCAAAGAAGTCGAGAGGTATGTTGCTGTCTGCCAGCACCTGCTAAGTACATTATCGGTTTTCAAAGCTAATAAAGCACATCCTACACTCACTCTGTCTTTTTTTTTCTATAACTGGTACTACACAGAGCTGCATGTACTACAAAGAGTTATGATCACTAATCATAACCCGCTATTATGTGTTCTTAACATGGACACCAAGACTTACCTGTCTAGGTTTACTCCTGATGTGATTTTATTGGCATCCATGTATCAGACACATAATATGCTGGTTATGTTTGGAGACCCAATCAGAATTGTCTGTTTCAGCTTCTAACCATAATGGTCACTTAACAAGGTATTGTCTTCTCATGTATGCTATCAGCTTGCTTCAGCCAGTCAGTCAGTCAATTAAATGATACCCTTGGTGGTTCCCCTTTCTATTCCAGTCTAATGCTCTCTATTTCTGTGTATATCTCCGTTTCCTACTGCTTGCTGTGCTGAAGTTCTGCTGTCATAATTTTCTTTTTCTTTTATATGTTATTAGAGTTCTGTAAAATTTTCATTAAAGACTATTAGGTGAAAATGTTTCACTTCTTTTACTACATTTCGAGAAGGAAAGGTAATTTAGGGTTACAGATGTGGCACCAGTATCATAATTTCTTCTTATATAACTTGAGATGGGGTGTTTGCTTACTTTATAGCTTATTTTTTTTAATCGCACAGTGTTTGAAGAACTCATGGCATTACAGCCTCCATTTATTTTGAGCTTTACACATTGCAGGCATCCTTTTACTAGAATGTCTGTCTGTCATAAATGTTGCCTACTACAGATTTATTCATACTTTCTAGAATGTTTCATAATATGTTATAAGTCACATGAAAAAGTTTGTATATATGTCATTAAATACATATACTAATTTATACAGTCTCTGAACTCTCAGCTTTGCTGGAGTGTGTATTTGAGCAGGTATGTTTTTTTTAAATAGCTACATTGTGTGTTTAAAAGGAAAGAAAGACTGAAAAAAAAAAAAAGGAGAGACAGAAAATTAATTTTAGCCTAGAGTGCAAGAACATTAAAATAGTCTTTCCAGGGCACACCGTGAGCTAACAGCTGAAGCAGAATCCAAAGAAGTGATTCACATGTTTATTTGTCTTTAGTAGCAGGTGATTGATTGTGCTTGATTGTGGTTTTTAGGTGTGACCTGGAAGCTATGTTTCATTAAGCTACTTTGTCAGTCACAAAGTATGTAACTGGGTGTCATGGGAATCAAGCCCAGTGCTGCAGGATGTAAGTTCATACTTTCATAGGTAGGTACTAGGCTATTGGCCTAAGGGCCTAAGTAAGCCTAGCCAACAAGGTTCCCTGGCTTACGTCACCAGGGCCACTGCTAGGATTTTGGGGGTCCCCAGCACGTTTCAAGTTGGGGGCCCTACCCAGGAGAATATAAAGTGTGACCAAATTGCTGTCACACCCCCTTCCCTGCCAAGCTCATCCAGTACCATTTAAAGATCACTATAGAGGTGATCATTAAAGGCCTTTAAGTGTTTACGTCTGCTTAATTCCCATGATTGCCTTCTTTTCCCTTTTCCATAGTTAAAATCCTTACTTCTTCCGTACCCTTGTTCCAGGCTTCCCCTAAGTGTAGTTCTACTCCATCTATGGCACCAAGCTTATCAGTCATTATGCTCTAAAGCCATTGTTGGAATGTACCCTGCTACATGAGTAGGGACGTGCCAATGTGGTTCAATACATTTATTGTTTCATTTTATCATCAACATCAGCTCTCTTTTTCATATTTTCTACATGGGGTCAGGGTGTCATGTTAACCTTTGCCATTTCTCTCGATTCAATGTCACACTCCTGTTCTCTTTGACACTCATGCCACACTGTCATAGATCTTTATTCACACAATCCATTCACCTCTTTGCTGGATGCCCTCATTTCTTCTTAACTTTTTCCTATCTGTCCCAAATCTTTTTCACTACATTGTCTTTTGCTTTTCTGCACATGTGCCTGCATCACAGTAATCTATTCTCTTTGATATTTTCTGGAATTGGAGCTACTTTGGCTTCTGATCTGACGTTCACATTTCTTAATCTGTCCCACAGTGTGCATCCTACCACCCTTCTTCTTAGGGTGCTAGAGCCCTGAGTAATTCCTTGAAATGTACTTTCTCTCCAGTCAACTTCCAGGTCTTCAGCCTGGTCTCTGTTGACCTTAGAGCCTTCTTTGACCACTGCTTGCAGCTGATTGTGGCAACAAGTGCTTTATGCTGTGGGCTGACTGTTTCACTGGGGATGACTTTGCATTTATTGATTCTACCCCAGTGCCTTTTTCTTATTGGGAGACTTCTACCTGAGTTGCATGTTGGTCACTCTTGTATATGATCTTGTGACTGTTCCTCTTTGTGTACCATTTATTGGCTACTATCAAGCCATTTTCCAGACAGAATTCCTCCTGAGTAGTAGTCTCTGGATGCCAAGCCAAGTGGCTTTGCTTCACTGCCCTTCCATACACAGAATGTTCAGCTTCCTTCATACCATCATGTCATCTGCTTCTAAGCTCCATCCTGTCAGTGAACCTACACTGAGTGTAGCAATTCTTAGTTCATGTTTGGCAGGTTGATTGGTTTTATGTCCAGCTTTTTCTCAACAGCAGTATCCCAAGTAACCCAGGCTGATTAACTGGACACTGGCCAGCCAGTAGCTTATTGACTCAGGGCTACTGGACTTTATGGCGGGCACACACTGGTCAACAGAGGCATCTACATCCCTCCCTCCATTAGCATGGGTCCCTGGTGTAGATTGGACTAGTCCGGGTCCTCAACTCATTTATCACCAGCAAATACCCATGTCCATTTGATGACATTAGTCAACATGACTGAATCACCTACAGCCATATTTTACACTGTCGGGTGGCTAGCCCTGCCTCAGCATGCATTCTGTCAGTCATGTTCTATCTTGAGGATACTGTGCAGCATATACTCTCATGAGAATCATGGAGTTTGTGACGTTATGTGGGATATTACTCACCAGTGGCATTTAAAAAGAACTATGGATGCATTTTATCACAGGATTACTGTTAAAGCAGGACTAATAAAGATACAGCAAATGAAATGAGGGTAACCACAGTACATTCGCTAGGTAGTTTTGCAGTAGAGTCAACTATGTACAAAAGTTATTGCATGGCTGAAAGGGGGGAATAACTGTAAAATACAGATATCATGATAGTTGCAGATACATATGTCTATATCTACTCTCTGTTCCTACAGCATCTCTTGTTGTATAATTTAACTTTCCATAATATTTTTTCTAGAAAATGATTATGACCTTTTTTATTGAAAGTCTAATATATCCTTATAAGCTGTTTAGATATAAGGTGGGGAAATAAAGAAAGCATGCATCAAAATGTTTATTAAAGAAACCAGAGCCTTTAACTTCAAGGCTCTCTACATGAAACTTTTTTTTGGACAACCATGTTAACCCTCCCATACAGCCTTCAGCATACCAGGCTGCTGGCTAATTACAGGGATGGGAGCTTGTAGGGGGCACTTGACTCCCATCTCTCACAACTCCATGCTGGCTAAGGACAGGGATGGGAGCTTGAAGGGGGCACCTGACTCCTGTCATCTCTCACAACTCTACGCTAATGACAGGGATGGAAGTTTGTAGCGGGTGCTTGACTCCTGTCATCTCTCACAACTCCACTGACAGAAGGCTTTCAAGAGTTAGTGAATTTACAACAGTGGGGGGGGGGGGTTTGGAATATGGTTAAAAATCTGCACAGATGACTTCTTTACATGAAGGTAATGGCAGAAAAAAAATAACACCGGCTATGCTCAGTAGGATCGAGTGTCACAGGAGACAGGAATAACCAGCATGACAAAGATACATGGAACTCTAAGGCAAATAGCAATGATGGATACCCATTCAAAGTCATTGCTAGATCAAAGTCCAGTCCCACCTTCCAGAAAGTTCTTCCAAA
Organism: Protopterus annectens; assembly: GCF_019279795.1. NCBI lineage: Eukaryota > Metazoa > Chordata > Ceratodontiformes > Protopteridae > Protopterus > Protopterus annectens. Next base: position 212,254,019 of record NC_056732.1, on the reverse strand, counting down.
GATGAGGACAAAAAAAGCTCATCTGAAGTTAGCTGTACTGCACTTGCACCCAACTCAGTTGCACTGCTCCTCACGCCCCGTAACAGCTTGCACCTGGGGCAATCATACCATTTTCACCACCTTAGCTACAGCACTGGTTTCACTGACATGTCACCATTATGGCGCTTTCCTCATTATATCTTCACTCTGTAGGTCCACCCAATGAGCAAGAGAAAAATTGGATGACCCAGGCACATTAATTGTCAGCTTATGAGAGGGTGTATGACTTGTTCCCTGCACAGGGGTGAAGACTACCTGTTATGTGGATGCTGATATCCCATTACCTGTTAACCAAACACTGAGGCTGTTGTTTTGGACAATGTATTCAAGTGTCTTGTCAAGACAGAGAACCTTGTATGCTTAACTGCAGATTCACTGGAGTGGCACCCCCTTAACTTTGGGCCACAGAGGGTCAGTCACCATCTGGAAATGTTGATCATCCAACACTGGTCCTGTATAGGTTACCGTCTTAACCACCCTGACACCCCCTATATCCAGCACCCTAACTGGTGTGACTTCCTTTATATGTATCCTGCCCCACATTTTACATATGGTAAAACCTTCCCATCACCATCCCCCATGTATTTGTCCAACAATTTCCAACCCATTTTTCTCTGTGCAGAACCACCCATCTGTTTCTACTCTTTTGCATTTGATTTTTTTTTCCAAAACATAGCCCTACATCTGCTTTTATTTTTCAGCCTTTCCTTGCATAAAATACCTCCTCATAGCTCTCTTTACCTCTTGTCTTCATTTAAATTAGAGTGGATCTCTCCCCAAAAAGGTACCCTACCATTCTACTTTTTTCATATCATTGTATTTTTTGCTCTCCTTTGTGTGCTTCTGTTTTCTTGCTTTCCTCTTTTCATACTCTCTTATGCATGCCTTTCTTTTTCACTGAAACAAGGACAGAAGTGGGCATGTGATTTCAGTCACCTCTTGAGTGATATTCACATACTGCAGTTTGCAAGAAGGTAGCTCTTTGCAGTGTTTTCTGGTGTGAAATACCATGTCTTGGAACAGTCACTGTATTGTGCACGAGCTAGTCTTGCACCTTTGTGACACTGTAGTTAGCAAGGTCACTACAAATACATGGATTTACTCTGCATGTTGTCATTACCCTGTTCTGCTCCACATCAATACAGCAATAAACCAAAGATGCTCCATTCTATTGATCCTGGTTATCATACCACAACTGTGTAGGACTGAGTACACTAAAACACTAGGGTTCTCTGGTTCAATTCTTGGTTGGGGTGCCTTCTGTGCAGACTCTGCATGTACTCCTTGTGTTAGTGTGGGTTTCCTCCCACATTCCAAAGACATGCAATAGGTGAATTGGACACTCTAAATTCACACATGAGGGAGTGTGCCCCCCAAACCACCTGCTAATTAAATGTACCAATTCTGAGATCGCACTACAGCAAAGAAAACAGTGAATATACCATTACGCTCTGTACATGAGATCCATTTAAACAGTTCAAAGTTTCAAAACCTTGTGGAAGTATGAAATTTAGAAGTAGACCTATATATATATATATATATATATATATATATATATATATATATATATATATGTGTGTGTGTGTGCGTGTGTGTATGTCTCTCTTATAGATTTCTTTTTGGGATCTGCATCTGGCCTTTTAAGCCATGAAAAATCCAACCATATTTGACCTTCTATTTCTTCACAAAATAAATGGAGCATTAAATACCAGGTTAAAGGAACTAAATCTCAACAACAAATAAGCCACATTAGTATTATAGATACATTTTACAGTGCATCCCCACCTCTGGAACAAACTTCCACAATGTCAAGCAGAGTATCACCGTTAGTACTTTTAAGGTAAACTTTGATAATTGGATAGCCAGCCTCAAAATGTCCCTTGGTCTGATTTGTACTGCCCTACTTGAATTGGGCAGGGATATTGATAATGGGTTATTGGCTAGGTTTGTAATGGTCTGCTGACTTATTCCCTAATACTTACCTATGAGCCCAATATAGCACAAGCTAACATTTGGTATTGACCAATCGTTATTATTTATTGCTGTAAAACCATTATAACCTTCCTCATTACATGCTTTAAATCATTGCTGTTTTTTTCCCGGAGTTCCCTTTACAGACTACATACTGCTGAACTATAACAGAAATCTAACATACATTGCCTACTCCATGTTTCTGAAGCCAAGCACAAACTGTACCACAAAACTTTAACAATGCAAGACGCAAGGTACAAGGAAGTCTGCAGACCAAAACATTGTAGTAAAAGGCAGAAAAGTCCCAGAACTGCCCCAGTTAAATAAAAAAAAAAAAAAGAAAAAAAAAAGACAACTTATTTCCTTGTCTGTTGCAGCCAGTCAGGTCCCATGCTTCACTGAAGTGGACCTGATTGAGGGCATTGCACAGACAAGTTAAAATAAAAAAAAAAAACAGTGGAAAAAAGTTTGCGGTCGCACGGTGACATCATGTAGCTGTGCGGACTTCTACAAGATGTGGAGGAATGAATGACGGAGAAGGAGAAACCCCGCGGCTGCTGCATGGAGGCCCTCTTTCATGGGCAGATGATCGGAGGCACCCCACGGCTGCGGGTTCTGCGGGTGCCTAACGCCGGCTATGTAGATCACCCAAGAAAGTTATTTTCCTGTGCCCCTGTCAAGCAGAGCCACAGAAGTGATTCCCATGGTGTATTTCCTATTTCCCATCCACTCATCAAGATTTTTCTTGAAGAGTGCTAATGAGGAACTTTGCTTGACATAGATGGGTAGCTTGTTCCAGAGTATGGGAAGTCTCTGGGACAAGAATCTATCCCTCCAGCATGTCCTATTTATTGTGGTGACAAGGTTTAGGTCCCTAGAGCATGTAGCTCGGAGGGATTGGGATTTCTTTAGGTGTAGCATGTCCAACAGCTCTGCGTTTGACATAGCTTTATATGTTAGGCAGAGATCACCTCGGAGTAGGCGATATGCTATGGAGTAAAGCTGGAGTTTTTTGAGATGGTCAGTGTAGGGCATCTGTTTGAGGCCAGTAATCCTCTTTGTGAGGTACTTCTGTGGTCTTTCCAGTTGCTGCAGATGTCTTGTGAGGTACATTCCAAAAGGGGTGTTGTACTCTATAATGGGTCTAATGAGTGTCGAGTAGAGTGGAACAATGGCCTCTTTTTTCCTGTATGAGAACCATTTTGTGATGAGGTGTGTCATGTAGAAGGATTTACTGACTACTGTGGTGATGTGATTATCAAAGGAGAGACTACTCTCCACCTGTGTCCCAAGGTCTCTTATATGGTAGTTCATGGGTGCAGAGTTTTTACCAAAGGGGATGACAATGCACTTTTTGGCATTGAGCTTGAGGCCATGGCTCTGACACCGGGCATCTGTCTTAGTGAGGCCCTTCTGTAGGATGTCTACATCATTTGGGGGCTTGACTGTGGCTCCTAGTTTGCAGTCATCTGCAAACTTCATTAGCCAAAGGCCTTCTGTGTTAGCCTGTAGTTCAGAGAAGTAGATACCAAACAGAAGAGGTCCCAGGACTGAACCCTGTGGTACTCCACTTGTCACTGGTTTGAAGTCAGATTTGGAGCCTGCAACTTTTACAGTGTGGGTTCTGTCAGTGAGCCAGTTGACAACCCATCTTGTGACATAGGGATTTATACCTCGTTTAGTGAGTTTAGCTATAATTCCAGAATAGGGGATGGTGTTGAAATCCTTGGCGAGGTCAAGATAGGTTGTGTGAACCACCTTACCCTCGTCTACGCTTTTGGTGACTACTTCAAAGAAGTCAATCAGGTACAAGAGGCATGATCTGCCTTTCACAAACCCAAACTGGGCGGGGTCCAGAGTTTGGAGGTTACCAATGACTTTATTTATGAGTTCCATGATGATACATTCCATGGCCTTACAGAGCAGGCTTGTAAGGCTAATAGGGTGATAGTTCCCTGGATCAGTGGTGGCTCCCCTTTTGTGGAGTGGGATAACTGTTGCTGTGAGCCATTCAGTGGGCACAAAGCCTGATGTGAGGCTATGATTGAACATGGTGCTTAGGTGGGGAGCCAGTTCGTTCTGAAGTTCGTGTAAAACACAGCCTGGGATGTTGCCCGGTGCCATGGATGCTGTGTGTTTGGCTTTAGAGACTGCAGCTTTTACCTGTGTAGTTGTGATTACAGGGATTCTGCATTCTTCCTGTATAGATATGGGCCCTTTAGGGAGTGAGAGGGGGTAAAGTTAGCACTGAACCTATCTGCCAGGATGTTGGCAATATCAGTTGGTTCTGTAATTTTTGTGCCATTGTGCTGTAACTCAGAGCAGATCTGGGTGTTGCCATTGAAATTCTTGACATAGCTATAGAATGCTTTGTGGTTGTCCCTAGAATCAGTGGCAATTTTGTTTTCATAGTTAGCTTTGGAGGATCTTATAAGGGATTTCATCTTCTTACTGAGGCTGACCAGGGATCTCCTCCACTCATGGGATTTTACTCTCTTTTGCAACAGTTTCTTCCTTCTGTTCTAGAGTTTGTTTATGGTGGGGGACCACCAGATTGGCTTCTTTTTTTGGAGGATAGTGTCTTGGTTCTGTTTGGGATAGCACGATCCATGCACTCGTGTAAGTACTTGTAGAGTGCATTTGTGCAGGATTAATCAGTCGTAACTGTATTGTCCATCTGCATTGGTGTCATGAAGTTCACCACTTCTGTCTTAAGAAGCATGAAGTTGGCTTTGGAGAATTTTTTTACCGTGGTTTCCTTAATGGGGGCTGGGGGCGGGATGTGGATATCTAGGGTGATTAGCTTATGGTAAGATCTGACAAACAAAAAGTTGACTTTAGGTGTGGAACACTGGTCACTCATGTTGGTAATGACTAGGTCTAGGATATTGTTGCCCCTGGTGAGGGTGTGGATAAGTTGATCCAGGGCACTGGAATTTATGAACCCCAGAAAGTGATGAACGAAGGAGTTGGTACATGAGTAGTTTTCCCTGTTAATGGTGGGGTAGTTGAAATCGCCCATTATTAGTGTGTTTGGTTGAACACTAATATTTTCCAGTATATCAAGAAAAGAGGAGTGGGAATCCCGGGAAATGGTGGGGGATCTGTAGCAAGCTACAATTTGGATTGCAGTTTTGCCCAGAGTCAGTTGTACTTGGATAACCTCAGATGCATTATGCTGAGCAACTAGCCTGAAGGTGTGGATATCCCTAATGAATATGGACACACCTCCGCCTTTGGTGGTCCGGACCAGGTTAGATGGCTGAAAAGTGTGGTATGAGTTATACCCTGTAATGCAGGGGTGCTCTCTGGAACCTTGAACCAGGTTTCAGTCATTGCACAGATATCAGTTCTCTCCGGAGCCTTGAACCAGGTCTCAGTCACTGCACAGATATCAATGTTCCCCATTTTAAGTCATTTTAAGTTTGTTTACTGCTAATTATTGTATCCACCAGTCTGTACTGTATGTTATTGTATACTTCATTAACCAAAGTCTTAGTGCTGAGTGTTGTTTCACATAAATGTTTGAACCTGTGCCAGCGTGTTGCCTGGATTGTATATAATTAACCCACTCTCAGTATGTAACCTTTCATGGATTAAAAATCTAATTGTACATATGCACTCAGCTCTTGGTTTAATTAAAAAAAAAAAAATATATATATATATATATATATATATATATATATATATATATATATATATATATTCACTTTATAATCCCGAAATAGTGAAATATAGAATTTCAGTATCTCGAGACTATAAAGCCGAAAACTCACAAACCTAAAACCTCAAAACGGCAAACTTTAAAACTACGAACATCACAAAAATAATACACCGCACAAACACAAACACACCTACCTCCCAACACTACAACAAACCAAACCAATACACACGAACACAATAAAACACACACACACACACTTGCTATAAGCAAGGTGGCTGCCCCCTCACACCCCCCTACTTATATATACTAACTCCGAGATCGCATTAAAAACTGGAAGACAGCAAACCCACTACCACACATTGTAAACCCCACTTACACAAACACATACATACAAACACGACCACTCTCAATACATACACACTCACACGCTTACCTACCTACCCTAACCCACACCTAAAACTCCCCAACACATTCACACACAGACAGACCCTCCCCAAAACCCATAAAAAACATTACACTTACAAAATGTGCCATCACCACTGCAGGTTTGTGATTTCCGTATTCAACATTCTGAAGATTCGTGCAACTGCAGATTCGACACTTTGGTGTCGAGATACTGAAATTCAATATTTCAGTATTTCGAGATTCCAAAGTGAACCTATATATATATATATATATATATATATATATATATATTTATATATATATATATATATATATATATATATATATATATATATATATATATATTTATATATATATATATATATATATATATATATATGGGTCTATTACTTATCAAAATTACAGTTCTTCGAATTTCAAACAGCTGACTCCACTTCAGCGAACTTCCATTCTATCAAAGGCAGGGACTACCAAACTTCATTCCCTGGGAAATAAACCACTTGGCCTTTTCCCCAGTGTAGTGTGATCTCAGAGTTGGTATACTTAGTTGGGGGTGTGTGGGGGTGAAGCCCCCCACTTGGGTGTATTTAATTTGTTTCCATTCAGTTTTTTTCCCTGGTGGCCAAGTAGTTCGTTTCCCAGGGAAAACAGTTTGGTAGTCCATACTTTCAGCTGAATGGAAGTTTGCTGAAGTGGAGTTGGCTGTTTGAAATTCAAAGAACTGTAATTTCAGTGAGTAGACCCATATATATATATATATATATATATATATATATATATATATATATATATATATAGATAGATAATTTAGGACTATTCACTGAAAGCACATTTCACTGACAGTGAAATGACTGTGCACAAATTACTTAAAGCTCAATTCACTGAAAACACAATTCACTGAAACACATTCACTGAAAGTTATATATGGCCTTTTCCCCACTGTTGTGCAACCCTGGAGTTAGTATATAGAGTAAGGGGGGGTGTGGGGGGCACTGCCCCCCACATATTTTGGATATATATTAAGTTCAGAAAAGAGTAATTTATTGGAATTGCAAGTATCCATGTATATAGCTCAAAATATTTAAAATAGCCCCCCACCTCCTTACTATATATACTAACTCCAGGGTCATACTACAGTGGGGAAAAGGCCATATATAACTTTCAGTCAAATGTGTTTCAGTGAAATGTGCTTTCAGTGAATAGTCCTAGACCCATATATATATATATATATATATATATATATATATTCACTTTATATCCTCGAAATACTGAAATGTCAAAATTCAGTATTTTGAAGCTATAAAGTCAAATTTCTGAAACATAGAAAACTCAGAAGCGTGAAATTCAAAATCTCGCACACCGGAGATTTTCAATTTCGCACTACTACTACTACACACACACACACACACACACACACACACACACACACACACACACACACACACACACGCGCACACACACACACACACACACACACACACACACATATACACACACACACACACACACACACACCATCCTCCCCACACACATAGACAAGCTCTCTACTACATAAAATATATGTATATAAACATATATATATATATATATATATATATATATATATATATATATAGATATATAGATATATATAGATATATGGATATGTGTGTGTGTGTGCAGTCAGTAACAGCTGTTTGCTAATGCTGGCCTTTGTAAATGGATTATAGTTGTGCATGAGTACAATAATGTAAATACACATACAGGCACACACACACACACACACACACACACACACACACACACACACACACACACACACACACACACACACACACACACACAGACAAAACTGCTGCCGTTTAGATTGCATTTGTCTTGTCTTTGCATTGAGTTTGGTTTTAGTTTAGTGCTGTGTACAACTATCTGTTAAGTGCATGAGATATGTGAATGAGTGTTGATGCATCATTCCTCTAGCTTGAAGGGCATTCATTTTCAAGTCATCTTGGACTGCTAATTGAGTTGTAATTCTTTCTGTACATAGTTGTGCTTGGTTTATGTGTGTGAGATCTAAGACTAGGTTTCTTTCTGGTGTAATGTTAAACAAACACACAGTTCTATTTATGTAGCACATTTCTTATCCCAAGTCTTTTTAAAGTCGCAGTACTAAGATTTTATTTGTTTATTTACTTACTGTTTAATGACCGGGTAGTGGACATGATCAGATGAAACTTCGAGAGTCTGATTATAATAAACTTTACTAAGCACGGTATTTCAGTGTTTTGCAAACTGTACTATTAATGATTTACAAAGCATGTGCATTATTTATTTAGGAGCAAATTTTAAACCAGGTTTAAATGAGCATATTTAATGACACATAATTATTTGGTTTTTGGTTCTAAAACTATTTTTATAATATATTTTTTATCATTCTGGTTATCGTTTGAGGGCTTATTATAATATGTTTTGATGGATTGTGTTTTTTTGATGGATTTTATCTTTTTTGATGGACTGTGTCTTTAAATAGGCACCTCTAGTTACACACTGACAACGCCATAGGGTGATACTGGTTTGTGATTTGTCCCTTGCCGTTGTGGTTGTTGTTGTATCTTTCGGCTTTTCCCGGTTAGGGGTCGCCACAGCGGAACTCCGGTCCGCTAGTGATTGGCAGTAGATTTTTACGTACCGAGTTGCCAGCTCTGACGCACAACCTTCAACGAAGGTACACCCATTCACGCATGTTTCCACACAGAAGACGCTATTTGTTATATTTTGGAACTGCTTGAATTCTACTTTATTAAAATAAAATTTAGACCACACTATTACGTGACAATATGTGGTTATACATGCTGGAGTGCCGTGGATGGAGCTAAATAAATATATATATATATATATATATATATATATATATATATATATATACATTATTTATTTTATTTTTTTTTATTTTATTTTATAAGATAAGCTCCACATTAAGCTAATAATACAGGACAGCAAAAACTCAAAAAATGTAAATATATTATTCATGAAGATTTTCAACAAAGAACTTAATTTTACAGAAAAGTGAGTACAGAGTTTAACATAGCAATACATTAAGTAATATTTACATGGTAAAGGGTATGACATTCAACATAAAGTATGTTAGGAAAGAAGGTACAGATTGAAATGAAGTATTCAGGTTGTCTTAAAATATAACTCTAAAAAACAAGAGAGTTTGTATATATACACTTAAACAAATGTTAAACTCATAGTAAAAAGATAGTTGGTTTATAAACCGGTGGAAGACTTTTGCTCACAGCAGAATGTTTGTACAAATAACTAACTCAGTGATATTTCCCTGGGAGTAGGAGACTAAAAAGGGAAGGTGAGAGGTATACAGTAATGTTGTACTGGGGAGTGTTAGTCAGGGTTAGTACATGGGCATAGCCATTGTGTTTTTAGGAAGATTTTTAGTTGCTTTTTGAAGAGTGGTAATGATGACAGAGATGCAAGTTTGCTGGGAAGCCTGTTCCAAATCTCCCCACAGAATCTGAGAAAAGAGAATCACCTGCTTTGTTGTGGGATTTCTGAATGGTGACCAGTAGTTTATTTGCTGAGCGAAGAGTAGTAAGATTTATGTAGGGGGTGATGAGGTTACTGAGAATAGGAGTATTGCTAGGATGGTACAGAATCTTATGGGTGATGGTGAGTTGTTGAAATTTTAGCTGATTTTGCAGTTCTAGCCATCCTAGATGTTTGAGATTTAGACAATGGTGAGTTCTAAATGGGGAGCCAGTAGCAAATCTGGCAATATTGTTATAAGAAGTAGTTAGCTTATTAACGTTGCTTTTGGAAAGATTAGTATAAATGGGGGAGGCATAGAGGAGAGTAGAGATCACATGGGTATGGGCAATGGTAGTTTTGGCTTCAGGGGTGAGGAAAGGTTTTATCCTATACAAGGAACCAAGTTTTCTGTTTGCTGTTTTAATAGTAGAGTTGATATGTGAGTCAAAGTTAAGGTTGTGGTGATCAATTGTTAGACCTAAGAGTTTGATAGTTGGGTCAGGAGCTATGATCATACCATTGTTGGATGTAATAATGAAATTTATTGGGGAAGATTTAAGAGTTGGAGTAAATAGTAATAGTTTTGTTTTTTTGGCATTTAGGAGGAGGCAACATTGTTGGAACCAGTTTTCGACTAGGTTAAATACTGTTTGGGTGATGGATTGGAGTTCAGAAGAAGAGGAGGCTTTACAAATCAATGTGGAGTCGTCTGCATATTGTATGCAGGTAGCTATAGGTAGATTTATACTAAGGTCATTTATGAATATGGAGAAGAGTAGAGGTCCCAAGACAGAGCCTTGAGGGACACCAAGGGTAATAGGGAGATTTTTGGATAGGTTATTGTCCCAAAGGACAGCTTGCTGTCTATTATGTAAGTAGGACTTGAACCATTGTAATGCCTGTGAGTCAAGTGAGAATGATTTGAGTATGTTAAGAAGTATTTGATGGTTAACCATATCAAAAGCTTTAGATAGGCCTATGAAGAGTGCAGAGGAGAGCATGTTATTATTACAATGTTTATTAATGCAGTCAGTAAAGGATAGGAGAGCAGTGGTGGTACTATGGAAAGGTCTAAAACCATGCTGACAGTCAGCTAGAAGGTTATTTTGGAGAAGGTGGTCAAGACGTTGGTGGATGCATTTTTCCATGATTTTGGCTAGAGGAGAAAGTAGGGCTATAGGCCGAAAGTTAGAGAGTTCAGTTGAGTTACCACCCTTGTGAAGTGGGATTATGTGAGAGATTTTCCAGAGAGAAGGAATGGAGCGTTCAGTGAGTGTTCTATTAATTAGGATAGAGATGGGATAGGCAAGTACTTTTGCTGCAGTTTGAAGGTATTCAGCTGGTAGAAGATCAGCTGAGGGAGTACATGGTTTAAGTTTATGAAGTAGAGTATAGATGAGGGATGTAGGGACTGGTTTTAAGTGAAAGGTAGATGGTATGCTTGGTAGGGAGGATGAGATGATAGAAGTAACAGGAGGTAAGGTGTTTGCTAGAGATTGGACATTCAGCAAAAAAGGTATTAAAAGCATCAGCAATCTGGTTGGGAGTGTTAAGAGAGAGACCTGATGGGGTTGGTGTTTTGGAGTGGCCTGGTTGTAAAAGTCTATTTATGCCTGACCAGAAGGTTTGTGGTTTTTGTTGGTGCTTTTGCTTGAGTTTAAAATAATAGTTTTTTTTATCAAGAAGTATTGATTTTTTGGTAGCATTTCTTAGCTGTTTAAAGTATTGACGATCACTTGGGGTCTTTAGTGTTTCTCCACTTGGACCAGATTTTATTTCTTAGTAGGATCTGTTGCCTAATCTCTTTAGTGAGCCATGGGGCTGCTTTACTTCTAGTTCTTATATATATATATATATATATATATATATATATATATATATATATATATATATATATATATATATATATATATATATATATATATATATAAAACAACTGCGGTGGTGGTGCTGCGGTAGCGTTGTCGCCTCACAGTAAGACGTTGTCCTGTTCGATTCTCAGCTAGAGCGTCTTCTGTGTGGAGACATGCGTGAATGGGCATACCTTCGTTGAAGGTTGTGCATCAGGGCCGGCAACTTGGCACGTAAAAATCTACTGCCAATCATTAGCAGACCGGAGTTCCGCTGTGGCGACCCCTAACCGAAAAGCGAAAGACACAACAACAACAACATATATATATATATATGTATATATATATATATATATATATATATATATATATATATATATGTGTGCGTGTGTGTGTGTGTGTGTGTGTGTATATATATATATATATATATATATATATATATATATATATATATATATATATATATATATATATCTATATATATATGTATATAGAGTGAGGAGATAATTATTTCAAATCTAGTTTATGCTACTACTGTTTGTCACCTACCATTGTACTGAAGAGTTTACTTGGTTGTACTTCTACTATTTAGCTTTTCACGTCTGTCTGAAATATATCAAAATTGCGTAGATCTGTTACTGAGAACTCTGAAGGCTTGTAGACAGAACGGATTGCATGTATTATACACAAACCTTCTTTTGGAGTTGTTCTGATTTCTGGAAGGACCACGGATCAGGCCAGTGCCTGCCAAAGATATGTATAATTTTGGAATATAGCCCACATTTAAGCATGGCAGGAACTTCTAAGAGGCACACTTCTTGCTTATCAGATCAAATCAAATTTCACTATTACCTTTTATTAAAATCTTAAATTGAAATCTTTGAATCAGCTTGAAAGGTTCAAAATAGTTAAGATCCTTCATAAAGTTTGTCTCTGGTATGAGTAAAAAGATCTTAAATAACCACAGTCTTAATATATTCTAAATACTTAATAACCAGGGCACTGCAGCCAGTAAGAAACTTTATATTACAACGTTATAAACACTTGGAAAATCTGACTCTTTTTAAATTTGAAATCTAGTGCCATCTGCTGATAATACAAGTTCTCAGCATAGTGTTGTAGAATCACCCTGACCTGAGGAACAGCCATTTTGGAATCAGGCACACAGAGAGCACACTTTAATTTCAGCACTGCAGTAAGTAAGGTTAGAATATCTGCGGTGGTGGTGCTGCGGTAGCGTTGTCGCCTCACAGTAAGACACTGTCTGGTTTGATTCTCAGCTAGAGCGTCTTCTGCGTGGAGACATGCTTGAATGGGCGTATCTTCATTGAAGTTTGTGCGTCAGGGCTGGCAACTCGGCACGTAAAAATAAACTGCCAATCATTAGCGGACGGGAGTTCCGCTCTGGCGACCCCTAACCGGGAAAAGCCGAAAGACACAACAAGTAAGTAAGATTAGAATCTCATTCTTCATTTTTTTGCGTAGGGAATGAAGTACTCACATGGCTTCATATATCTGGTAGATGAATAGTCATGATTTGCTGATTTTCTTTTCTTTTCTTTTTTAATGTGTACTGCCCCATGGGTCTCATACCCTTATCTGACAAAAATATCCCTGTGTTGCTGCAGCCATCCTTTTTTTCTGAGATCCTTAGAATGTTAATAAGCAGCACAGTAAATGCTTAAAATCTGTGATTAATGACCTTGCATATATGTGTGTGTGCACGCATATAGAAATATATATCTTTATATATATATCTATATATATATATATATATATATATATATATATATATATAGGTCTACTTCACTTCCCCGAAAACTCATTTGACTGACAATTAGTACTGGCAGTATGTAGAGTAGTGTAAGGCAAGTAAAAGGTATATGTCCTTTTCCTCAATGTAGTATGAAATTGATGGTATAATGATGAATGTTGTTAGTGCATATGTTCTACAGGTTGGGTGTATCATGGATGAGAAAGAAAAATTTTGGAGTGAGTTGGATGAAGTGGTGATGACTGTACCCAAGGGTGAGTGAGTGGTGATCACAGCAGATTTCAATGGGCATGTTGGGGAAGGGAACAGAGGAGATGAGGAAGTGATGGGTAAGTATGGTGTTAAGGAAAGGAATGCTGAAGGACAGATGGTAGTGGATATTGCAAAAAGGATGGACATGGCTATGGTGAATACATATTTTAACAAGAGGGAGGAGCATAGGGTGACATACAAGAGTGAAGGGAGATGCACACAGGTGGATTATATCATATGCAGGAGGGCCAGTTTGAAGGAGATTGGAGACTTTAAAGCTGTGACGGAGGAAAGTGTAGTTAGGCAGCATAGAATGGTGGTCTGTAGAATGACATTGGTGATGAAGAAGAGGAGGAAGAATGTGAGGGCAGCACCAAGGATCAAATGGTGGAAATTGAAAAAGGGTGATTGTAAGGTGGAGTTCAGAGAAGAGTTAAGACAGGCACTGGGTGGCAGTGAAGAGTTACCGAACAGCTGGGTAACTATAGCAGAGCTAGTAAGGGAGACTGCAAGAAAGGTGCTTGGTGGGACATCTGGACAGAGGAAAGAGGACAAGGAGACCTGATGGTGGAATGAGGAAGTACAGGAGAGTATACAGAGAAAGAGGTTGGTGAAGAAGAAGTGGGATTGTCAGAGAGATGAAGAAAGTAGACAGGAGTATAATGAGCTGAGGTGCATGGCAAAGAGAGAGGTGGCATAGGCTAAGGATGAGAAGTATGAAGAGTTGTATAAAAGGTTGGACACTAAGGAGGGAGAAAAGGACCTGTACTGATTGGCTAGACAGAGGGATCGAGCTGGGAAAGATGTGCAGCAGATAAGGGTGATAAAGGATATGAGGGAGATGTATTCGCAAGCAAGGAGAGTGTGTTGAGCAGATGGAAAGAGTACTTTGAGGGGCTGATGAATGAAGAGAATGAGAGAGAGAGAAGGTTGGATGATGTGGTGGATAGTGAATCAGGAAGTGCAACGGACAGAGAAGTATGTAAGAGTGGTACAGGATATGTACAAGGGTAGTGTGACAGCAGTGAGATCTGCAGTGGGAGTGACAGATGCATTTAAGGTGGAGGTGGGATTACATCAAGGGTCAGCTCTGAGCCCTTTCTTCTTTGCAGTGGTGATGGACAGGTTGACAGACGAGATCAGACAGGAGTCCCCATGGACTATGATGTTTGCAGATGACATTGTGATATGTAGAGAATGTAGGGGACAGGTTGAGGAGACCCTGGAGAAGTTGAGATACGCTCTAGAGAGGAGAGGAAAGGAATGAAGGTCAGCAGGACTAAGACAGAATATATGTGTGTGAATGAAAGTGAGGATAGAGGAATGATGAGGATGCAGGGAGTAGAACTGGCAAAGGTGGATGAGTTTAAATACTTGGGATCAACAGATCAGAGTAATGGCGAGTGTGGAAGAGAGGTGAAGAAGAGAGTACAGGCAGGATGGAGCGGGTGGAGAAGAGTGTCAGGAGTGATTTGTAACAGACGAGTACCAGTGAGAGTGAAAGGGAAGGTCTACAAGAGGGTAGTGAGACCAGCTATGTTATATGGGTTGGAGACAGTGGCATTGACAAAATGGCAGGAGTCAGAGCTGGATGTGGCAGAGTTAAAGATGTTAAGATTTGCACTACGTGTGATGAGGGTAGACAGGATTAGGAATAAGTATATTAGAGGGTCAGCCCAGGTTGGATGGTTTTGAGATAAAGCCAGAGAGGCAAGATTGCATTGGTTTGGACATGTGCTGAGGAGGGATGTTGGGTATATTGGGAAAAGGGTGTTAAGGATGAAGCTGCCAGGTAAGAGGAAAAGAGGAAGGCCTAAGATAAAGTTTATGAATGTGGTGAGAGAGGACATGCAGGTGGTTGGTGTGACAGAGCAAGATGCAGAGGACAGGAATAAATGGAAACAGATGATCCGCTGTGGTGACTCCTAATGGGAACAGGCAAAAGAAAAATAAGTAGTATGATCCTGGAGTTAGTATATATAGTTGGGGGGGATGGGGGGCACAGCCCCCCACCTAGTTTGGTTTTATATTTTCCAGTTTGGTTTTATATTATTTGGTAAAACCAAACTAGGTGGGAGGCTATGCCTCCTACACCACCCAGTAAGTAAGGAGGGTGTGGGGGGTGCAGGGGTGGCTACTATAAACATTTAGTTTTGTGTTTTGCTGTTTTATTTATTTTTACTTCAGTGTTCGAACTTTTACGAGTTCAAACATATGGTCTCGGCCATACATGGTTCGAACTTGTAAAAGTTTGATCTACTGAAGTAAATCCGTATATGTATATATATATATATATATATATATATATACTGTATTTTCAAAACTGCATTGGTTGACCAGTCACAATGTCGACACGAAATGCTGAATGTAAAGTGGCAAAATTGAATACATCTACACCCTTAGTTTGATGTATTCAACATAGCAGGAGGTGACGTCAGTCACCCATGCTATGCATCCTAGAGTACCTTTACACTCTACAGTGAAAGGCACATTTACTTCACTATTTTGCAGGGGGGCAAGCCCCCCTACACCCCCCACACCCTCTGCAAATTATATATACCAACTCCGAGATCGCACTACAGTGAGGAAATGGGTTAATTCCCTGTTCCTCACTAAACTGCGATCTCCACTGACAAGTCCAAACTCAGACAATTGAAGTACACTACCCATTTTCTCTAGTGTATTTGATGTTATCTGGTTCAGCAATCTGCCTCCTAGAACACTGCCATTCGACTAACCCATTCTCGATCTACTGCCGTTCAAAAATACAATAGTAAACCTATATATATATATATATATATATATATATATATATATATATATATATATATATATATATATATATATATATATATATATATATATATATATATATATATATATATATGTGTGTGTGTATATATATATATATATATATATATATATATATATATATATATATATATATATATATATTTGTGTGTGTGTGTGTGTGTGTGTGTGTGTGAGTGTGTGTGTTACTTTTTTGCAATATTTTTGGCTGTTACACTGAATGTTGGGGACAACTACTGTATCTTTTGTTAACTTCTATTCCACTCTATTAATATAATACATTTATCATGTTCATCCAGATGTTTTATCTGATATAGTTAATATGACTTATAGTATATAGGATGTAAACATGATTTGTTGAATGTGTTAACTTCCATGTGAGTGAATTGATATGCCTGAATATAACTTTACAAGTTATACATTTCAAATGTTATTTGATATTACTTGGAACATTTATTCAGAACTGCCTGAAACAGGAAATGCCAAGGAACATGAACAAACATTATTCTTTGTAAACGTATAAAATCTAATAATACAAGCTATTATTTCTAGGACCTTTTCACATAACACATTAGGAAGTAAAGACTAATTAGTTTTTGGCTTTACAACACCAAGTTTAGAGCATTTTGTATTTTTATGGCTGTCCATTTTAGGAAGAAAGAACGAAACAGTGAATGATGAAATATTGGCACAGTACCTATATCCCAGCAGGAATTCAGTCTTTTGATCTGCTAGCGGAATTACATTTGTTTCACAAACCTTATTAGTATTATTTAGAGTTAACAAGCATCCTCTTTAGTCATGACAGAACTATGATCTTTTATTGCATATCTCATAGACTGGTTTAAAAGTTTGAGGCCCTGAGATTCCCTGGGTCATTGCAATCCTTTACTTTATAAACCTCGTTAGCCAATTTCCGCAAATGGAGATACAGATCTCTGAGATCTTGTTTCCACATTGCACAATTAAAGTGAGCTTGGAATTTTGTAGGAACATTTATTTTGTAAGCTTAAGTGACTCCACTCATCAGCAAAATTGTTTTGTAAAACTGGTTGATGGCTTTTTATTTTAAATGCTTTTGTCAACAGTAAAGCAGCTGTTACTGCAGAATGTTGAAAAAATAAAATGGGGAAAACAGTAAGGGGCACAGTGTCTGAAAGATAGCCATGTTTAGTGGTTAAATATAATAAACATCTGAGAGAAATACTACTGCCTTAAAAGGTGAATCTTAAAAGAACAACAGATAAGTAATTGTATTTTATAAAATTATTTCTAAGTAATAGGGGAATTAAAGTTCACATAAGGGATGTAGGGGATTTATATCCAGAAAAAAACTGTCCGCTGAATATTCCTTTGGAATTATAATATTCTGGTGATTTGCACTGTATATTGAAGCATGATTTGAATGACTTGTGTTTAAACAGACCACTAGTACTGCATATAGCAGGATGTAAGAATTCAGAGATACTGTTGGAACACTGTATATCCTGTGTAAGTCAAGAGGTTTTTGGTTCGCACCTAAATACATAGTTTACTGATTTACTAGCCATAGAAAGCTGCGGTGGTACAGTGGTAGTGTTGGTGCCTCACAGCATGAGGTTCTCCTGTTCGATTCTTGGCTGGAGTGCCTTCTGTGTGGAGTCTGCATGTTCTCTCTGTGGTTGCGTGGCCTCCAAAAGACATGCCTGAATGGGCGTGCCTTTGCTGAATGTTGTGTGTCGGGCTGAGAACTCGGCACCATAAAAAATCTACTGCTAATCATTAGTGGACCGTAGTTCTGCTGTGGTGACCCCTAACTGAGAAAAGACCAACAACTGATTTACTAGACATAAACTCCAGTGCATCAGAAAAGTGTTGATTTTATCTAGTTTTAAATCCTTTGCTTGTTTATTTTAATGCAATTTCTTGCTACAGGCATAGCTACTTATTTACTAATGCTGATTTTCCTTTCAGCATGCTTGATATATTTATCAGAAGAAATAAATAAAGGAACAGTCCTAAATAAGTGCCTATCATCAAGCAATGTGTCTACTGATAATACGAGATGTTCTTGTCTGTTGTAACATGCCTTGTCTGCTGTGAGTTGCATCGTTTATATATTTTGGAGCTTGTGTGCCTCCATCTATCCATCCACAACCCCTTTTACTAATTTTTCATATGAGGTCAGGGTGTCATTTCAACAGTAGCAATCATTTAGAGCCAAGGTTCACACCACCAGGTGGCTAGCCCTGCCATGTCTGTTCTTCTATACCACACACTCACATGCACAATTTCACCTATAGTCACTTGTGAGTATCCAGTCCACCTACTGCTTGCCTTTGGACTATGGGATGAAGGTGGAGCACCCAGGTAATACCCCTTCAAATGCAGGGAGGACATGCAAACTCCACAAAGAAGGCACCCCATCCGAGAACTGAACTGGAGACCCTCTTACTGAGAGGTAACAACACTATTCTCTGTGCATCTGGTGCTCTGGTCATAGTTGTCATTTACACAGCAGTCAGAGATTAGTCATGAATGATTTTTCAGGAGACATGAAGAAGGAGATGAGACAGAAAGTGGCCACTACATGTATGGGGCAGTTTTGTTGCTGCTTTTGTGCAAATGCATTAAAATAATGAAATTAATGCTGGGAGGAAATGGCCGTGAAATAGATATGTAATGTCAAGTACAATCATTCACAGCAGGCAGCGAAAGGCAATAAATAATGAATGTTATACTCAGAAAGGTCTTGAATGACACCTGAAATCAAAATCTTTATTCTTAATTTTGGAATGTGTCAGATGAGCCTCTTGTTACTTGAAGTGTTAAGTAGAGCATCACACAACTAGATCAGATCATTCTAGCTTCTTACACAGCAGGAGCATGTGAATTATACATCCGCCATGTCAGATGGTACTTTTCATTTCTTCCTATACTGCTACTCTTGAAATGCCACATAAAAACTCAGTCTAAGTAGAAGTCCCTCTTTTTCCTCTGTGTTTCTCATTCTACAGTCTCTCTGCACGCTATCTGCATTTCCCTTGAAAAGTCTCACACTATTTTTTCTGGAATTTGTCACATTTGATATGTTATATGTTGCATGGTGGCAGGCTTTACCACTTTTAAGTTTCCATTGAAAGGTAGGTAGTTTGGTAACTTTTGGGCTGCAGCAAGAAAAAGAGCGTAAATGTTCGAAGCACTTACAAATAACAAAAATCAAAGGGTGGTGGGCAGCACCGAAGCAGTCTACTTAAAGCTCTCTGCGTTGCCTCAGCTTTTTCAGAAGCACCCGAGAACAAAACACAAACATGAGGCATGGCTGTTTTAAGCCATTGGGAAGAAAGGACACTGAAATAATTAGAAAAGGGAAAGGTGAAGTTATATAGTGCATTGTGGGAAGAAAGAGAAAATGCCTTGATGGAAAATTCAAGGATCGACCTTATGGTTGTGCACACAATACTATTTTGAATCAGAACAAAGCAGACGATAGCTGTAACCACTCTGAATTAGGCTGTGACACTACACTACCAAAGAGGATCAAAGTGTCAGAGGAAGCATACTTTAAAGCTTCTGATTGTAGTTGCTCTTTATACAAATAGGCATCTGGGCCATGCAATTATAATGGAGGTTCATGGGCCACAGGAAATCTATAGTAATGCTAAAATATCCTCTTAAATCAATAACAGAACTAATAGGAGATCTACATTTTTCAGGCTACTGACATCACATTAAAACTTTATACTATATCCATGATATAGAATCCTTGTTCTAGAATATTTGTAAACCACTGATCAGAACCAAAAGCTATACAGCTTGTAACCAAAGTTGTGTTGCTTAGAGTTAGTGGTATAGGGATGGGCAGTGTGTTCTCTGTTGTTACCCAAACTAAGTTTGCCATTTTAGTAGCATATGAATATAAATCTTTAGACTACCTGGTTGAGCATAAATTCTGGTTATTATCATGCACTATTTATGTAGTGACAAAAGTCAAATGGATTAAGGTGGATCAATTAGGCAAATATTCTCACTATTCGCTATACACTGACTTGGGTCACAGTTCATTTGAACACATTAGAATTTGTTGTTCCTCTTATAACGCTTAAGCTGTTCAGTGATGTAAAGTGACAGACTATTAATTCTGCCCTGAAACAACACTCTTTCAAAGTGCTACATTATTAGAGAACACTGGGTGTTTGATATATGAATGGTTTGACACCCACAGAAGCTTGTTCAGGATGTGCCATGTGCTGGTGTTTATTTGTAGAACATTCTGCCTTCTGTAAAGTGGGGCATAAATGCACGGGTCCTCAGAATGTTTCACTCCTTATCTCATTCTGTCATTTTCCAGTATTGACTTAAGTTCTGCAAAATTAAATAGTAAAGTTTGAGGAGGAAATGCATACCACTGCCAAATTTCCTTCATTTCAATTTTAATAAAGCTACATACTTATCATTACAGGAATCATTTCACTATAATTACCCATCATCACATGCAGTGAGGAGTCTATACAAACTGCTCCATGTTTTAACGTTGGTTTATCATAACTGCTTATCTTAGACCCCCCCAGGTTACTTAGAAATACCCAAGTTTACACACAAAGCAGATGACACGGTTGGTCATATTGCAGGACCAATACTATGGAATACATATTTGCTCTTTGCTATTTTGCTTTTTACATGTCAACTTAAAAAAGTTTGATTATTGGGAAAAACAGCATTTGGGAATACAAAAGAATTGTTGTAATGTAGAAGTGGCAGCTCTGAAGATATTTGCATCTCATTAAGGTTTTCTGATTCAGAAAGCACCATACTGCCGAGGTTAACCATTGCATGGCCCTCAGTATGAAGACTAAGCCCATGGGCAAAGTCACATGCTAATGCAGCAGTCTAGCAGGTGGATGGTGCTACTAAGCTATGTATTCTTCCCTGGAAATGTCCTGATTTGCATGGCCAAGCAATGCAGGGAACCACTCATCTGAGTAGTACTTTACTCTAGAAAGTGCTAGAAAGTGACCAGTATAAAAACTATGATCACCTATTCACTTCACTGGAAGTGCTTATGCTGCAGGTAAATTCATTAAGGATGTGGGGGTGTGTTAGTGTGTGTATATGTGTGGACCTGTATTTCCATATCTGTAGGGCGTAAATGAGGCTGTATGAGTGAGTGTATGTGTGTGTGTGTGTGTGTGTGTGTGTGTGTGTGTGTGTGTGTGTGTGTGTGTGTGTGTGTGTGTGTATGTGTATGTGTGTTAGTGTGTGAGTGTAAGGGGATGTGTTTGCTAATGCGATGCATTTGTTACTATTGCGAGCACTAGAGGAATCAGGTCTGGTGGTGTTAATGCTCATGTCAGAGACACTGCAATGAGGCAGTAATGAGGTCTTTCTCATTGCAGCCATACCTGTCTTTTAATCACATTTTCTCAACACTAAGCTGTTTGACCAACCTATATTAGGCAATTATCATGAGCTGTGAGCATTTTGTTGAATCCTAGGATGAGTTCCTGTTTAGGCAGCAGAGTAGATTACTGTTTCCTGACTTGTCTGTATATTCATGGGTATCTAGCACAACTACTGTTTCACTTAATTTTTATAGAGTCCTACCTCTGCAGTCCTCTTCTGACTTTCCAATACCCCATCTACTCATGTGTCACTTTCTTTTCATTACACATTAGTCACTATCTTTATGTTTAATTTGTGTTCTGGGCTTGACATGTGAATGTTTCCCTAATCTCTTCCTTATCATATTGTCTGTTCATTATCTTGATCCCACTGTTCACTAATTCTCTGTCCTTGTCTAACTAGTTATGTGATGTTATGTGCTCCTTCCACCTTAACCTTCTGTTTTGTTGTCAAACACAGCTGGCCCAGCTGCCGTTGTGGTCGTGCATTCAAGTTCCACAAGTTTTTACTGATTCATTTTAATTATATAGTATATCTCCGACAAGTCGTGAAAAGATTGTATCTCGCTCTCTTTTTGACCATATCTTTGTATAACGCTTGTACCATTGAACATACAACATTCCTTGCTTTTCATTAACTTCGGCCATTATTGTTGTATAAATGGAATGTGGAGCAATTAAAATAAGACAAGTTAATCACATTGTGTTAAATTAAATGCATTTATTTGCATAGTGCAGCTTTACAAAACTCACAAAACATCAGAAAACAGAGAAATTGTTGACTTGTGTTGCAGTACCCAATATTTCACATTGCGAGATTTTGCTGCTATGAAGATAATTATAAAAATAGCAAGGCGTATAAGCGATTTGGTCATATACATGGGAGAGGGATTTGCAAAGGAATATGCTCCCACTGGTAAAACAAAAACAAATCAGTGACTAGCTTATTGTATTTCAGAAAATTGCACTTTCATATAAATGATTTTGATGAAATACAATTTAATTATACTCAGTGAAATGTCCCTAATTCTCTGCATAACTAGTGACAAATATTGCTCAGTCAGTGTATTTTGTATTTTTTATATCTTGCTTTTCCTACTTTTACATTTGTTTGCCTTATTAGAATAATGGTTGATGCTGAATATCAGTGTTTGACTATAAAGGTTTCCTTGTTAAATAAAAGAATAAGCTTCATGAAAGCTACATTATGACAGATTATAAAATGGTGTAAGCTCACCTTAAGGTGACAATGTTCTTTGCAGTATCAGTTAAATAAAAATAAGTATTGCACATTATATTTATTAAGTTGTGTTTAAAACTGTGCAAGATTAAACAGGCATTTGTTATGCATATACTTATTTATTTGTGTTTGTGTAGCAGCAGAGTCAAACTGGATGGGACCCCCTTTTCAGTGCAGGCAGAATGTAGATAGATTGATACACAACTGTAAATACATACAGAATGAAAAGATATATCTTTAGTAAACTCTATAGTCAGGTGTGACCCTTCAGTATCACTTTGCTTAATGATTTGTTCAGTGTCAGACAGTATGTTAATGGTGACAGAATCAATGCCAAGGTTCAAGACAAAAAGTATTAGCTGTTTATATCCTCGACTACCTGTACTTTAGTAACCAAAAGGAGATCAACTGAAGTGACAAAATTAGATTTAAACCTCTTCAAATATGTTTTGATTTCAGCTATAAAAATTCAAGCCATCCAGATCTGATAGTTAGATTCTTTCTACCAAATATAATAACAGCAACATAAAAAAATGTCCTTTACGTCTAACTCTACATTGAATACATTTGATTCTTTAGATTTTCTAATCATTCTGGGAGAAATGCGCTTTGAGACACATTTCAAAGTCACCTGGGATTTTATAAATGTATATAATTATGCTGCATTTGACATCTTTCTCAGACAACATAAAACTTGTTTAAATAAAATGGCAGACTTTTTACCATTTAAGCAGCTATTTAATCAGATAAATCAGGGTTGTATTTTTCACATCAGTGTGGATAAGTCAGAAATTAATGAGGTCCAAGTTCCTTTGACAAAAGTTATTTTTCTGGGGGGTGTGAGATAAGTAGTTAAACTGTCCTGATGTTCCATTAAGTATTGTAATAATGGTTTCTGCAGGCTTACTGCTTTCCATGTCACTCTCTGTTAGGTTTTTATGCAAGTTGATGTCTGTGCTTTCTAAGATTCTTTGCTTTTAAATCAAGTGTCAGCTGCCTCCATAGCCACTTTCCTCTATTTTATAGCAAATTATATTTTCTGTACAATCTTCATTTTCATATATATATATATATATATATATATATATATATATATATATATTCCTCATGGATCAAGAGCTAGGAATTTATTATGGCGCTCAGTGGGGTTAACTACTGGGGGATATAGCCAAATTCACAGGCAAGTTCCTGTTCAGGATAATACTGTAATTGCTAATACCTTAGTGTCTAGTGTAATCAGATTAATCGCTGTAGTATTACCTGTTTGCCATATTATTATACCCAGTTTTTGTTTTCTCAAAACACTTGTCCACAACTAAACAACAACAAAATAAAACTCCATATCTTCTGTCTTCTACTTAGAATCTAAATACCTTTCTGTCTTTATGGGCCATAAGAATTTCCAGAGATCTGCCTCTATGGACCTGAGCAGACAGAGTAAGGATGATGTTCACACAGTTATAAACATTATTAAAACAGCTTCATGTAATGATATTGGCAATTCAGGACATTTCACATAAAAGTAAAGACCTTAAATGTCCCAGAACAGTTCAGTACAGGAAGATAAAATGCTTCATAAACATATAAAAGTTTCAAGTGAAAGAGTGGGCCTCAGCTGTCCAGATTTTTGCAAAACATCCAGATCGTTGCCTCATATTTTTGTCTCCATCTTAAAATTTGTGGTTTTCTGGCATGGCATTGGAAAATCTAAATATTGGAAGATATTATAGTTTCACATTTGATATCATTCAGGAAATGCATGTGAATACAAAACCTGGAATTCTAGCAACTTTTTAAGTTACTAAAAGCAAAGTTTAAAATCTGTCCCTGATTTTGAGCCTTTGTCTCTATCATATTTTTAGCTTTGCCCATAGTTCTTGCTGTAAGAGATCAAGGGTCAAAATGTAGTGTTCTTACTTTCCAGATCGGTGACTGTATTTTGCTTCTGTGACGAGGAGCATTCTTTGGCAGTGAAATAGGATATGATCTTTTAACTCTCACCAGTCACATTTCAGTAACTATTACATTCATGCCCTGCTCAGATAAAGAGCTGGCTTTTAATCTTTCACTTAAAACATGTGAAGGTAAAAGACACAACAGTGCTTTTTTCTAGAGATGTCTTACCTAGAAAGAAAGAATGTTAAGCCTCTAGTGAAATTTTTAATGCCCAGTAGTATCAAAATTATATATATGTATGTATAGTCCCATTAACACACACACACACACACACACACGTATATATTTCCCATTAAGACCCTCCCACACACACACACACACACACACACACACACACACACACACATATATATATATATATATATATAGAGAGAGAGAGAGAGAGAGAAATAATGAGTTGAAAATGGAGGGGCTGATAGATTAGTAGGAGGGGCTGATAGATTAGTAGGTGGTAAGGTCTAAAGGTAGTGTAAGCAGGAAGGTTGCAGACATTTAGAGGAAGAGGAATAATTCAAAGGGTGTAAATAATGATAGTATTGGTAGATGTGCTGTACATAATGTCATTTGGGTATAGGAAAGGAAGATGACACTTGGAGGGAGAAGCATAGAGATGCATCAGGAGAAATGATACTAGGAAGGAGAAGTAGTGGGGTGGGAAATAGAGAGGGAGAGATCTGTATTGGTAGGCTGAAAGTACTAGTAGGAGATTAGTCCGGGTTGTTGCAGTTACATAACCAAAGATGCTGAAGATGGGATTTTATGGCTGTTTTGAAGGGGGGGAGGGTAGTTATAGTTGTGATATTTGGGAGAGACTGATCCACTGCTTAGCAACAGAGTTGCTGTAGAGGGAAGTGCCGGCGGAGTTACTGTTTTTGTTACATCTAGTAGGAGTTTCTGATTTGATGTATTGTTTTGCAAATTTTAGCAGGGCCTGGATGTTTTTCTTGGAAAGAAAAGGCTTCCATCTTGCAACCCTACCCCATAGCCCAGACATATGGAGAATATGGGAGATTGTTGTCACATGTGCTACACAAGCAGTACTTGTCAGAGATTCCTGAAGCTCCTTTAGTGTTGCTGTAGGTCTCTTGGCAGGGGGTACATCAGCACAAAGGTCACCTATCCACTGCATTTCCACAAATTCTGTCTCCAGCAAAATGTCTCCATTTCTGTGACTTTCTGGAAAAACCTGCAAAACATGAAAAAGAAATGCATGTTGTGGATTATGTAAAATATGCTTGTATAATGGACTCTTTACATCTTTAAGGCAAATGTCACTAATGTGGTTCGAAATTTTTTCCTTAAGTACTCTGTTGGTTTTGCCTACATAAAAACTTTGGCAGAATTGACAAAGAGCAACATATATGACATTACGTGTTTTACAATCAGTGTAAGAGTTCAGTTTATATTCATTACAGGTCATGGGATGTATAAAACTTTGTGTTCTCTGAATGTATTTGCAAGCAGTGCAGTTTCTGTTGGGATAGCTACCTAATCTTGACGATTTAGATATATCCTGTTGATGTTGCCTTTTACATAATAGCTGTTTTAAATTTTTATTGTTCCTAAAAGAGAATGCTGTTTATTCACCCACTATATTGCATATATCAGCATCACACATGAGGATATTCCAATTTCATTTTATAATGTCACAGACATATCCAATGTCACTCGAATATGTTAGGATGACCCTGGTGGAATTATTATGAAACAGCAGCAAGTGAAGACTTCAGAGCACCACCACGGCAACTGTGTTCCAAACAAGCAACCAAATAAACATGAAAAGTATAAAGATAAATATTTATTGGACGACAAACACTTGAAATAAGCTATTAATAATGAAAATCGATAAGTGCTTTCGGCTATTCAGCCTTCATCAGATCATAACGCTTATTCCCAAGCATCATTTAGAAAAAGACAACCATCCAATCATCTTCATTATTCTAAAATAACAGTGAGATTGATAGCCAATGGTTGTATCCTAAATAATAGTTTCTTATAGGACATAAAATGAAACAAACATCCAATCAGAAGAACAGAATAAGTTCCATTTAATTTATTTAGAGCCAGTCAAGTGGTGGTAATAGCCACCAATCATTGTTCATTACCTTTAAGAACATTGTTCCTTGCTCATCCATAGCTATAGCAACTCCTCCACAAAAATCCTCGAACACTGAGTCAAAAACGCAAATGCAAGAAGGTAACAACTTAAATACATTTCAAATGGGCCTGGTAGTTAATTTATCTAGTGTTATGCTGAGTTCTGAACAGCATTCTCTGCTAGGACGTGGTTTGAGTTTCATCCCTGCTCTTTCTTCAGATCTACATGAGTTCATGACAGATATTAGACTTTTCTGTAGAAACATATCATTGAAATGTATTTTTGAAAATAATGATAGCAACAGTTATAGAGGAAGTTTTCCTAGGAAACCCAGTAATTTTGTTCCAATCAACCTTTCAGTGGTTGAACTCTTTCTAAAGCTATGTGAAAAGGAGGTTAATGAGATAAGAGCACGTCCCAATCATTGTTGTTTCCACAATATTACACGCCAAGAAAAAGAAGCACTTCAACAGCTGAGATCAATAGATAACATAGTTATTAAACCAGCTGATAAAGGTGATCCATATGTTAGAAGATGAATATGCATATACTAGATTGAATGAACGACAAGTAGATCTGAGAATTCAAGCTGTACATCATGAATTGTATGACCTATTTATTGGGCAACACGAGTAAAGAATTGTATGATTTTTTTGCTTGTCCCAACCCCACTATTCCCAGTATAGGTGGACTACCTAAAATCCATAAAGACCTTACGGAACCTCAATTGCATCCGATTGTATCAGGAAGGGATTGGATCACGGAATCGCTATCCATCTATGTTGAAAGTGAGTTAAAAAAAGTTCTTCGCAATGTTGACACGGTCCTAAAAGATACAGGAAGTTTTCTTCAAGATCTCTACTCCAAGATCAACTGCTTAACAGACTATAAAGATGTCATTTTGGTAACCATGGACATTACTAGTCTTTTTACTGTTATACCTAACGACTATGGTCTGCATGCCATCAAGACTTTTCTGTCACGAAATAACATCAATCCCAATTTGCTATGCACCTTATTGGAGTTAGTTTTAGAGAATAACATCTTTGCTTATGGTGAAAACTTCTATTTACAGACATGGGGAGTAGCAATGGGCACCCCATGTGTTAATAGCTACTCCAACTTGGTACTAGCTCAGTGGGAAAACACTGAAGTGTTGAGTGGAGCGAATCCATGGAATGGTCATTTTCTTTACTATGGCCGATTTGTAGATGGCATTTTTATTTTGTGGAAGGGGAATACTGATGATCTGACGTCCTTTATTGAATACATTAACCAAAATACTGATTTCTTAGAATTTAAGGCTAAGTTTTCAGTTACTGAAATAGATTTTTTGGATGTACAAATTAGTTTACACCCAAGCAAAGGGTTAAGCACTAATGTATATAGGAAGCCAACCTGGAACAACCATTACTTACACAGGCAAAGCTTGCATCCTAAGCATATTTTCAATAACATCTATGAAAATCAAGTATTACATGTTTCAAGACTTTGCAGTGAAGAAGACTATGAGATCGAGTGGACCAACCTTACTAACAACTTAAGAGAAAGAGGCTACAAAGATGCCAACCTATCTATGAAAAGTAACAGTGATAAACTAAGGAAAATTAAGGGTAAACCCTATTTTTCTTCCCAAGTAACCTCCTCATCAATGACCTCCCCCAATAATAGGGCTAAGGGGACACAATTCAAATGTATGTCGACCTATAGTAATGACAGTACACAGATTTGTGGTCATTAAGAGATTTTGGCCTATATTAACCACCAATGACAAAATTAAAAAAGTTGTTGGTGATACCCCCTGCTTTATGTTTAAAAATAAGAAAAACATCAAGAAACTTTTATGTAATAAGGATAGGTTTAGTCATAGAAAATGTTCTGAGAGAAAAGGCACCTTTAAATGTCTAAGGCGCAAGGCCTGCTCTCATATAGATAGTAATAATTCTTTTATCCATCCTATAACAAAAAGGCTTATTTCTCTAACTGTTATGCTGATTGCAACACTAAACATCTAATTTACATAGCTACGTGCTGCCAGTGTGAAGCCTTTAATATAGGCAAGACAGATCAAAGATTTAAAGATCGGATCCTAAGACATCTTAGGGATATATTCCATAAAGATATGAACAATGCATTGCCAGCACATCACTTTGATAAGCCTACACACCACTTCAAATTTAAAGCTTTGGAAGTGATGACAGTCACCAATAGAGCAGGAGATATTATGAATCACCCAGAACTATGTGAAATTAGTTGGATAATCAGCCTTCAAGCACATCATAGACCTGGCCTGAATATTGTTGTTCCATTAAAACTGATTCTAAAAACTAGGAGATATATAAAAGGTTATAGATAGAAGGAATAACCCCCTCTTCCCCCCTTCCCCTTGATTTATGGTTTAATGTTTGATATGTTTTTATATATAAATATTCTTTTTTTTTTTGGTTATGTCATATTATTTTTAAGTTTTGTTGCTTAGTATAAAGTACATTTTCTTTTAAGTGATTGCCTCTTAGCACGAAGTCATGGTACAAGAACGTTGCTTATGTTTCTTTATGTGCCTTGCTCTTACTTGATTCAGCTTAAAGGAAAATAGTCTTCCTGGTATTATTGCCATGAGGCAGCTATATTTATAGTGTATATTTTTTTAATGTCTGACTTTAATGATAATTTTCGAACAATATACTGCGAGTTTTCTTTAATCAGATGGTTTAGTTCAAGATTAGTCATTTTTGGAGTGTATCTTGTATGCGTTATTGATTTTGTTATGTTCTTATTTGATTAGTGAAGAGCTTAAATAAAGAGCTTAAATATGATTTGTTCTTGTTGAAGAATTAACCTATTTACACACAGCAATTTTTGGTGTGCTTATACTTTGTGTGGACATCAAAAAAGCGGCCTTTTTGTAGATTCCACAGAATTGACTTCAGGAGCCAAGCACACATTGATCGCTATTTTCAAGGCGTTAGCTAATGGCTAATGTCTTTCATATTGTTAAAACAGATAGGATTCATTTTGAATTTCTATTGATCGTTGGCTTCTTTCATCTTGACCTATGAGAGATAGGTTTCAATGTATTTTCCATTGGAGAATCGTTATTTTGATTGACCTATGGGGAAGTGTTGGGTTTACCTTACTTCATTGGCTACCCAACATTATGAACTATTGCCATTGGCTATCTATAGAACACTGATGTGATTATTTTCTTGTTAGTTTTCTGGCGACAAGCCTACGATGATGCTTATTACTATTTAAGAATTACTTAGTGACAGTTTTATTCATAGTGCCTTTTTGGTGCTTTTGTGTATATATATTTTTATAACCCATTAGTATTAGCTTATGCCCCTGATTGACGTGAGACTGGTATTGACAGCTGATCATCTTCCGCAACTAAAGAAGTTATATTTTGAATTGCTATTGGACATTTGTTATGCTGTTTGACCAAGATATTGTTTCTATGCATTTTTCATTGGAGAATTGCTCTCTTGATTGACTTATGGGGAAGAGTTGAGCTTGTCCCAACTCATTGGTTACCTAACGTAATGAGTTTATGCCACTGGCTGTCTATAGATCACTGAAGTTGTTGTGTTATTGCTAGTTTTGTGGCGATGAGTCTGTAATGATATTTAATGTTATTTAAGAATTATTTAGTGATTAACTCACTTATAGCACTTTTGTGGTGTTTTGGGACTTTTTGTGTATATATATTTTTTATAAATATTTATTAACATTAGTTGGATTGACGAGAGGTTGGTGTTGGCAGCCAACCATCCTCCGTGGCTAGACAAGATATTATATGAATTTTCATTGGACACTTATCACGCTAGCTGACCAATAAGATATTGGTCTTTATGTATCATCTATTGGCCAATTGTTTTTTGATCGACCTATAATGAGAATTTCATTCTCTCTATCTCATTAACACCAAAATGCCAGGAAGAAACAATTGTTATTCGCTATTTTGATATATGCTCATTAGCTATTTGATGATGAATCTCTTTACGGATGTTTGCCATTATTGATGATCCATTTATTTAGTTTTTATTGTCAGTTTTCATTGTCATTTTTCACGGAGCTGTAAATGTTGCCTTGGCAACTGTCGCTTCATTGAAACAAAGGAATATGTATGAGGCGACAGCTGTCATTAGTCTATTTGCTTGAATATCAGTCTATTCCCTTTCCTAATTGTATGTTTTGATAAGGGGCCAATGTAACATTATGTTTTGTGCTTTTATTTACTGTTTTTTATTATTGATTTGGTAAGAGACTTTTTTCATTATACTTCATAATGGACGATTGCTATGTAGTTAGCATATGAAGTAGTGAAATGTTCTTTTTATTCTATGGGTTAATGGCAAGGGTTGCCCATTAAATACTAAAGTTTCTATGGACGAGCAAGGAACAAGGTTCTTAAAGGTAATGAACAATGATTGGTGGTTATTACCACCACTTGATTGGCTCTAAATAAATTAAATGGAACGTATTCTGTTCTTCTGATTGGATGTTTGTTTCATTTTACGTCCTATAAGAAACTATTATTTTGGATACAACCATTGGCTATTAATATCACTTTTATTTTAGAATAATGAAGATGATGGGATGGTTGTCTTTTTCTAAATGATTTTTAAATGATGCTTGGGAATAAGCGTTACAATCTGATGAAGGCTGAATAGCTGAAAACGCTTATCAATTTTCATTATTAATAGCTTATTTCAAGTGTTTGTCGTCCAATAAATATTTATTTTTATACTTTTCATGTTTATTTGGTTGCTTGTTTGGAACACAGTTGCTGTGGTGGTGCTCTGAAGTCTTCACTTGCTGCTGTTTCATATTTTTGCCTTCACCACCTTTAGCGGGATCTGGAAGTATTCTCTCCTGGTGGAATTAATGGGGGATGTAATATTAGATGACAAAGATCTTCTGTTGCCTTTCTTAATGGAATAGTAAGGCTTGCCCCTGGTGTCTCTCTGTTTGTTCACTTCAATCAGTTGTTTTTGGAAGCCTGCATGTTTATAGCCTCTTTGTGTGAATTGTTGTTCAATTCTATGTGTAGCTTTTTCATAGTCTTCCTTCCTTGTGTGTAATCTGGAATAACGTAGTAGTTGTCCTTTCATGATGTTATGATAAACATGGTGGGGGTGCATACTATCTCCGGACAGAAGATTGTTCTTTTTTACAATCTTTAATGTATATAATGTTGTTGATACCTTCTGTCATTTAATTCCAAAGTAATGTCCAGGAGATCAATCCTGGTGTTCGAGTGATGAAGTGTGAACTTCAAGAATTCAGTCGTATGCTCCAGATAGCCAACAAATTCCAACAGTTCTTCTATTGATCCACACAATAAAATAAAAATACCATCCACAAATGTCTTGTAAAAGCAATGATATGAAGTGAACATGTTGTTTTTCAAAGCATAATTGCCTTCCCTAAAGACTAATACTAAGTTGGCATACGTATTGGCACAGGGTGTGCCCATAGCCACCCCCTCATTTTTTCCAATAGATGTTCTTTTCAAATAAAAATATGTTATTTTCTAACACAATATGAAGTAGAGCACTATCTGATTAAGTGACATGATCCATAACACAGCAGGTGAATGAAGGCTGAGCAAATCAACCTCTGGAGCACAGGAAACAGATCATTAATAGCTCATATCTCAGTTGTCTGTGCATTCATTTTAAGAACACACTAAAAGCGCATCAGAGTGGGTAAGGCTTTGAAATTTAGAAAAGGTATATAAAACAAGAACTAATTTTACTTTGCTATATTCCCCTGATCTGTGTAGGAAAGGATAGCTTCCTGAATGCTGAAGAAAATAAGTCTTCACTAGAAACTGTAATGATGTATTAAACTCTGCCAAAAGTTTATTTTAATGAGTTTTTGTACTATTATGCTTCATAAAAATGTGTCGTAAGTGGTCAAAAATAGATAACATAATCATTCTGTATTAGACTGGTTACTTGCTTTGAATAAGTTAGGTGTTTTAAATGAGGAGCCATGTAAAGTACATGTATTCAATCTAGGTAGTACCGCTGTGCAATCCCTTTGAATTGATGAGCCTGATGCAGCCATATCTGCATGGTCACAACAGTCAGCAACACATAAGGGGGTCTTTCTGGGTTGTTGGGCAGGAGTGAGCTGTTAACTCAGTATCACCTACCCCCAGTAGGGAGGGCATTAGTCTGGACCACTGCAGTGGCTTCAGCAGGAACATGGTGGTTTTGCATGTAGCAAATAGGTCACAGTCATAACTGTGCTATATGGTGACCAGGGGTATTAGACATTTTGGTGTGATGCAGATAAGCCACATGTTTATAGTCAGTTGAACATGGAGGAGATCTAGATCATTATCTTGCTTAAGGAATAGGTTCATAGGTTCATAGGTTGGTACTAGGCTATCAGCCCTAGGGCCTATACAAGCCTAGCCATAACAATTTCCTGGCTATTTCTTCCCACACTATTTACTTCCCAGGACCCCTGTCTAGCAGGGTTACTGACGTGATCCCCGGGGTGAATTTCCATTCTCCCATCCAATTGTCAAGGTTCCTTTTGAAGAGGGCCAAAGAGGCACTCTGCTTGACATGTATGGGCAGTCTAATCCAGAGTCTGGGGAGTCTCTGGGTCAGGAACCTATCCCTCCAGCATGTTTTGTTTATTGTGATGACAAGGTTTAGATCCCTGGAGCGTGTGGCTCTGAGAGATTGGGATTTCTTTAAGTGTAGCATGTCCAACAGCTCTGGGTTTGACATGGCCTTGTATGTTAAGCAGAGATTGCCTCTGAGTAGGCAATATACAACAGAATATAGCTGGAGTTTTTTAAGGCGGTCAGCATAGGCATCTGCTTTAGGCCTGTGATTCTTTTAGTCAGGTATTTCTGTGGCCTTTCCAGTTGTTGCAGATGTCTTGTGAGGTACATACCAAATGGGGCATTGTATTCTATAATGGGTCTAATGAGGGATGAGTACAGTGGGACAATGACCTCCTTTTTTCTGGATGAAAAGTCCTTAGTGATGAGGTGTGCCACATAGAAGGATTTCCTGACTGTTGTGGCAATTTGGTTATCAAAGGTGAGACCACTGTCCACCTGTGTCCCTAAATCTCTTATCACACTTTCGGTGTTTAGTGTACTGCCACCTATGTGGTAATTCATGGGTACATGTTTTTTCCCAAAGGGGATAACTATACATTTCTTGGCATTGAGCTTGAGCCCATGGCTCTAGCACCAAGCATCTGTTTCTGTAAGGCTCTTTTGTAGAGTATCCACATAATTTGGGGATTCAGTAATGGCTCCCAGTTTGCAGTCATCTGCGAACTTTGTTAGCCAAAGTCCCTTAGTCTTGGCCTGTACTTCAGACAAGTAGATGCCAAACAAGAGCGGTCCCAGGACCGAACCCTGAGGTACTCCCCTTGTCACTTGAATCTAGATGTGAGTTTTTCTTTTAAGAATAGGGAGACACCATCACCTTTAGTGATGTCATCTACTATGGGGGGCTTGAATGTGTGGTAGACATTGAAACCCAGCACTGATGGAGTGCTGTCACTGGTCTTGAATCAAGCCTTTGTGATGTTGCATATATTGATGTTTTATACAGTAAGGACTGCTTGTAGGTAGCGGAATTTTTTGTTAAAGCTCATGGCATGATCTGCAATACATTAATGTTACCCAGATTCTGTTTAGTTATCTTGGAAGTTTTAGCAGACTGACATTACCTAAAAACAAGGCAAGGATTTAGCCAATATGCAAAGGCCTTCAGGTGAGAAGTGCAAGCTATCCCTGAAAAAACTTCTCAGGCTGATAATGTATTGGACTTCCTTTCAAAAGACACCAGAAGCTAAGCCAGCTGTTGAAATCAATAGTTTTTTGTTCATTTTGTGGTATCATTCTTGGTGATGGTAGAATACTGTTCAAAGCTAGGTTCATACCAGCCCCAGACATGTATTCTGAGAACTCTGTCTTTCTTCATATAGACCAGGAAGATGTGTCTCAAGTAACTTGCATGCATGTGCACTGTCAGTGTGTCATATGTGTATGTATGGTGCAAGGGCATGAGTGTTTGCACTATGTGGGAAGTCCTGGCACCTGATAGGCAACTGACAGTGACCCTGTCTTTGCACAGCCTGGTGAATGGTTCATCAGTGTGTCTCATTATGGAGCCACCCATGATAAAGATAGTGGATTGTGTGGAGTTTTGCCTTATGGGTTTTTGAACTCAGTGTGACTCCTAGATGTATGTTTCATGGTGGGTACCGCATGTGTTGTGTACTTGTGGAGGTATTGAGAGTGCTTGTTTCTTAGGTTACATATAGAAGGCCTTTGTAGTTTATGTAAGTTACTTTTAAGAGCCTCGGCATATGTAGTTCTATTTGCTTGGTTAAAACTATGTGTATGCTTTGTTTACTGTGATGTTATGTAGTACTGACAGACTTTTTGTTATTTATTAAGTCTTTGTGAGAGAGTTTTCTCTCTAATAACATTGCATAACTACATCTCTTACACACTATAATTGCTAGTTTAAACAATAGGTAGTTATTAGTAAATATGAGACAATTGCTAAAAGTAGGTAGTTATCAGGAAACATGATTGAATTGATACACTGTCTCAGGATGCCCATTTCAACCAAGCTTGCTACAGAGATGATTGTAAAGTGGAAGTCCATAGTTCAAGGTGATTACTAAAGTTGGCTGAAGGGGGAGTTGCATTTATAAGGCTTGGTGTTGATTAATTGGAGGTGCTACTTGTCCAAAAGAAATGTGAGTCAACACAGTAAGAGCAATTTGCAACATAGTGCAAAACCAGAGTCTCTTTACTCAACTATTGACTAATTAAAGTACAATAGGAATTGGGAGAGTAGGTTAAATAGACCAATTTAAAGCTCTAAATTCCTGCAAGCTATTTGATTCGACTTTGCAGACCATTTGTTTTAGTGTATCTCATTGCGTAACTGCTTGCGTCTGCCCATATGAAAGATATTGCTAATCACTCTCACCAGTTGAGATATGGGGAGGTTAGGTTTATCAGGGAAAAATATGGCTGAAGATGTCTACCTCTGTACAACGCAGTGCTAGACATGGCTATGCAATGAGCAGCACCTCATAAATGCATGCAGTTGAAAGCAACACAGAATATCTGAAAATATTCAAACAAGCAAACTGACCATTAGCAAATAGAAAACACATTTCAAGATGCGTCAGATCAGAGCCCTAGAAATTGCTAGATATTTTCTATGCTTTGAAAATCACCAAAGACTACACAGTTTTTGTAGTAAAACTCAGTAAGAACACAAAATATACTTTTCCCAGGTCTTGTAGGTCTGATATTTTAGACAAAACTGGTGGTAAATTGTCATAATCCATAGCCTTTCGCTGAGCATGTTGCAGACCATAACAAATTTGATCAGGGCCGCGCAAACACAAACAATTTAAAACCGCAAAGAAAAGCTGAAAGTATTCAAATGAGCACACTGGCCAATAGCAAAATGACACACTTTCAAGGATTTACAGCTATCACAGGCCTAGTGATGGGCGTGTTCTTGCTCTACTCTGACTAGAATTAAACCAAATGTATCCCAGCTGGATTCCTGGAAATCACCAAAGATTGCACAACTTTTACAGTAAAACTCAGTAAAAATGCAAAATGTACTTATCCCAGGTTGTATAGGGGTGGTATTTCCATCTTCACAATGGAAATTCTGCCAGTCTTGTGTGTAATTCCTTTGACAGTATCAATAATGAGCACTAAAAGTAGCCCAAATGGAAATATCTTTGACCTGACCTGCTGACTTTTTCACAAGTGATTTAAGTAAGATGTAAAACTTTCTATACCTATTAAAGGTTCAGCAAGAGATACTATATGGCCACAGTCTATTCCATATATGAAAGTCTCCACAAAGGAAACTCTTAAGAGTTCTTCAGTGCTAAAGAATTAAATGAAATAATTAACGTCCTTCAGTATAAGACAACATTTGCTAGACATAATTTACATAAACAAAGTCAAAACTGAAATCAGCTTTGATGTAATTCTTGGTCTGCCAGCCAATGGCCATTCACACATTTAAATCCATTATTACCTTAGACTCAGGTATAAGTCCTTGGTTAATGGAACAAGTGAATGCAATGGTTTAGCCTGGTAAAATTGATGACGAAAGGAGGGCAATTGCAAAGTCTACTGAGAAGCTTGCTATCTGCGTGTGTGCATGTGTCTGTGTTTGTACTGTAGTAGTTATAATGTATCTGGAAATATGTTGGTTATGACAGCTGTGAACATGCAGTGTCTGTAGCAAAATGGAAAGCTCCAACACAGAACCTTATGCCTCACATATGTCCTTCTTATAAGTGTTGCATTGTCAGAGGCCACCAGCTTGCAATATGTTATGCCAGTGCCCACTGTATATAGTACAACATACATCCTAGTAGCCTGATGTACTTGCAAGTCAGTTGGAGCATTGTGCAGCTGTCTGTATGCTGCCTGAACAGTGCCAAATATCTATGTAGTTTATCGTTTGACTTTTTTTTTCTTTTTAGGATTGTTTGTGCAGTCTACTGATTCGGTTTAGAAATTTTGGCAGTAATGAGACAGATTCTAACTTGATCACTGTGTTCCCTGGTGTCAGACATTTGACTCTGAAAGGCATGGTATATTGTTCAGAGTTATTTAACCTAGGATTAAACAAGAATTTAGTGGTATGAGTATATAACTGAACTACTAAAATAAAATGGAGTGTCTGCATGATGGTCATCTGTGTTGAGCAATGGACTTAACTGAGAGAGGTACTTTATAGTGAGTGACAACTCATTGAAATAACATTTTGTAGTGTCTGCTACCTGCTTCAGAAGCGGTGTGATCCCAGAGATAGAGCACTTAACATTGAGCCTTATTATCTTGCCAACCCATTGACTCGTTTATTCCTTTCCCTAAGGGTAACAGTCAAGCGAGCTGGGTGTAGAAGCTACCATCCATGCCCTGAGGACTGGGTTTGTACTGCAAGCCCTACCACCTCCTGCACATGCCCACAGCATACAAGGGTTGGCAAGGAACAGCTCTTTCAATGTACATTCATGCCTTTGCATGTGCCTTAAGCAGAGTCCAGTCTCACTTTTTAGGCAGCACCTTCTTGTGATTCCCATGCTTCATCTGAGATCTTAGCACAGATATTATGTGTGGACACACCCATCCCATCCATCCAAAAAGAGACAAGCAGGGACACCTTCTCTTTCTTCTCCTCCTTCACAACAGCACCAGATGCTGCCTGAGGCACTCTCTGTGCCAAAGTCTCAGTAATCTCTATATTTAAATTGGAGGGGGAACGAATGCCACTCCCATAAATTCAGGAAGAGTATTTTGAAAAGCTGACTCTCAGAAAAACAGACCATATCCACATTGTTAAAAGAGCACCACAGGGATTATGCCTGATTTCATGGCATCTCAGTTTATATTTGTTAGCCTTT
Organism: Protopterus annectens; assembly: GCF_019279795.1. Taxonomy (NCBI): domain Eukaryota; kingdom Metazoa; phylum Chordata; order Ceratodontiformes; family Protopteridae; genus Protopterus; species Protopterus annectens. Next base: position 212,215,608 of record NC_056732.1, on the reverse strand, counting down.
CTAGTTCCACTATTATAGATAAAGAGGACCTACATGATAGTTCAGAAATGTTGAGTCATTGGTTCAGTCAAAAACAATCTTACTCCAAGAAAAAAACAAAACATTAAACTGGTTTATTTAAAAATAGAAAAGTGTAGAACAGAGGGTAATTCCACTCAGAAAGGAAAACATTTAGTATAGATCATGTGACCAGCCCTGGATTACAGTGTTGATAGAACATAGACTCAGATTTAGTTTCATAGGTACTAGGCTTGTAGTCAAGGACACCGTTAAGGAACTTAGCCCAAATTCACAATTACCCCAAATCAATTTTTTGGTTAAGTGACTTCAACTGGGTCACACAATAGGTAAATTAAGGTGAAAAGATTAATGCCCTATATGCAAGGAACAGGAAGCAGCTGATTAACAAGTCAAAGTTGTAGACCTTCTGTACTAACTGCCATTGGTGTTTACAGAGAGTAATGTTCACATATGTCAGAAGATTGACTGCAGCTACATAGAGTTACATTACAGGGATGAACTGCATCACTTGTTGGTGCCACTTTTGTTCTACCAATTAGACCACTATGTGAATACTTTGCTACCTTGTTTTCCATCTGAAAGGTGTTTAACCAATCAAATACAATGCATATGATGAACCAGAACAAAATCTAGACTGTGCTTGCATCCTGAATGAGTAGATCCTGTATGGAACAGTTGCCAAAGACACTAGAACTAAGGAAATAAAACCATTTTAAAAGGAGATAGATGATAATTTTAGTGGTAGGGAATATCACATTTTCTAACAATCAGATATTTTCAACTTTCTGTTCCTTGTCAGGAAAGTATGTGTGTGTGGACGATTATTAAACAAAATGTTTCTTTCAAACCATTACACAGAAATGTCATACCTCATAGCTCTAATGTAACATGTAAGCTGTCTTTTTGAGTAAAAGTTAAGCAATAAGAAAAATAAGAAATGCAAAGAGTGATGACCCAGTTTCTTACAAGATTAAAGCCATGCACAATAAGTTCAAAAGAAAGTAAAAAAATAAGTTATCAGGCATTAGTGACTCTACAAAGCCTAAATTAGGCCTTGTGTCTGGAGTGTCAGCCATGGTGGTGTAGCGGTTAGCATTGTCACCTCACAGCAAGAGGCTCTCCAGTTTGATTCTTGGCTGGAGCACCCTCTGTGAGTAGTCTGCATGTCCTCCCTGCAGTCGTGTGAGTTTTAAAGACATGCAGGTAAGTATGCGTGTGTGTGTGTGTGTGTGTGTGTGTGTGTGTGTGTGTGTGTGTGTGCACTTTCTGTGAAGGTTGGGCACTGGGCTGGCAACTCAGCACAGTAAAAACTCCACTGCCAATCAGTCTGCAGACCAGTGATACACTTTGGTGACCCCTAAAGGGAGAAGCCGAAAGAGATTGCTTTTGTCTAGAGTACAGAAAAAAAAAGGTTTTGCAACTCAGAGATGCAAAGACAATACATTGTGGGTCCACTGCATTAAATGAGATTGGTACAAATACCTAAACTATTTCATTCAATTTAGAATTAATAAGGATATCCAGGCTACTGTTGTCTATATAGATTTTTCCATTGCTTATGATACAGTCAACCCATTATACTTAAAACAAAATTCAAATCTAAGGCTATCTGAAACTTTGATTCATTACACAGAGGATTGGCTTACTGAAAGGCAAAAGGATCTAGGGCATGAAGGACATCATAGTAGTTGGAAGAACATTTGTCATGATGGTCCCCGACATTCAGTAGAGCAAACGTATTTATTTAACATCTATGTATGAAATATCATAACTGATAAGTCATTGTTCTATATCAGATATGCAAATGGTAATAAAGTATCTAGGATCTTTTTTCTTTTTTTGGATCTGGTAATTGACAGCATTGTCAGAATGCTTACAATAAGGTCAATATATGGGTACAGATACTACATATGCATCTCAGTTTTAGGGAAACTAAAACTATGTTCTTTGGCCCCACAATAACATCCACAAAATATTGTGTGGGATCTCAGAACACAGTTGGACAGGACTTTGTCAATGTATACATATATGAATAACATTTGCAGTGACTGTTACAATATGTTGCATGGTCAGATATCTGAAATCTGGAAATTATAACATCAACTTAAGTTTATAATGTAGTTTAATGAGAATCAGACTTGAATAATACAGCTTTGAGCATTAGTGACTCTCCTAGAACTAAATACGCCATCACTGTCTGTTATAATTCCACACTTCTATTGAACTATTTGACCATCTACTTAACAGTTACCCTATGCTGCTGCTTTTGTGTAAAAAAAAAGTTTTTTTCTATTGTTGTTTTACAAACTATACTGATGTATTCTATCATTGTTAACCTTTTATTATTATATGTACTTTGCATTCCTATGAGATAATCTGTAATATAAATGTGCAATGTGTACTATGTATTTGTATTTTTCTGGAGCATTTCTCCCCAGGACTCCACTGAAAACGGTATCCTTGTGGCCCAATTGGACTATCCTGGCAAACAAACTGCATATAAATAAATAAATAAACAAATAAAATATATATTCAGATCAAATCATCAAAAGTCTTAAAGGGCAGTTACCAAGGGATCAATTAAGAAATACTTGCCTTGATGCAGAGGCATTACCTTGAAGGCTTCCATATCGTAGGAAGCCTTTCTGATTCAGAGACTGCTACATTGCTAAAGCTTTCTCCACATGCAGTCTTAGAATGGAGACCAGTCTCATTTGGGAAGCCACATGCAAATGGAGCAGTCTGGTGGGAGTGGCTAGTTAACTATGTACTCTCCCCCTAAAATGTTTGCAGCTCCCAATTCACAGAATGAATTGCTCGGCCAAGTAAAATTTTACTTTAGGAGGAAAAAGTGAATGCTGTCACTATGGGAGTATTTATAGCTGTGTGTGTGTGTGTGTGTGTGTGTGTGTGTGTGTGTGTGTGTGTGTGTGTGTGTGTGTGTGTGTGTGTGTGTGTTTGTTTGTGAAGGTGGTACCTTTGCTAGTAATATGCATGGACTGCTTGGAAGAAAACTAGCACGGTGAGGTCTGAAAGCACAGTATTCAGTTCAGAAATGTGATAATTGGCTACTAATTAGGTGTTCCTCAGTGCAGTGTTACCATGCCTTTCTGTCTAATGAGCTAATTGACCAGCCCACGATGGGCAATTAGCATGGTTAGAAAGGAAATCCCTGAATCCTAGGGAAAAAGAAACACATGTAAGGGAGGACTAAGTTACAGCCAGGAGTAGAAAATCCTGACCTCTTTCCTCATACATATAGGAGAATAAGAGGTGACTATATCAACAAATCAAAGGCTTTGAAAGTTGGTTTCCTGCCTGAATAGCTTGGTTTGAATATGCAGCTTCATACTCATGGATATGCTACTGAATGCATATACTGAGGAGTCTTCAGTTGCAGTAGACATTTATTGTGTCCAGTGAAACAGGATAAACAAAACAGTAGAGCTTCTGCTGTATGCAGTAATAGTTGCCTATTACTGCAAATCAACGAGAGACAGTTACCTATTACTGCTGTATGCAGTAATAGGTAATTGTCTCTCTTTGATCTGCAGAGACTGTCTTACTACAGTTTGCCTAAACTTTCAGGAGCTACGGATGACACAAACTCAAGCCATTGTCCCTGGGCCTGATCCTGAAGAAACATGCCCCAGTATTCAAAAAAAAAATGCTGTACCCAATAAAGGGAAAGTAGTCTAAAGTATTACTGAGAGAACAAATACATCTAATAAAAAATTGCCAGCCATGACCTTCCGCAAAAGCCATTCCTTCTTTAACGTGAATATAAATCCAGTCATTTGTGTCATTTGTTATCTGCTTCCCCAGACTGATTTATTTGCTTTGCTGACAGATGGTCATTGCTTTAGTAAAGATTATTTGTCTAAGAAAATTTTTACTGCTGAAAGTGGGTAAAGATTCCAGAATGCATTTTACCTGTTAAGACACATAATGGTTTATTTTGCTTCAGCCCTATATATTTTAGTGCTAATTCATCTTCAATAATTTTCCAGGTGGCTATGGACCAAGTGTTGCTGTGGCTTCCCACGATCCACTGCTACTTAGATCATATCTGTATGAAAAAGAGAAGTACAAGTTCAAACATACTACAGAATTTAGATAAAATTAATTTAGAAGGCTGACTGCTGAGGTTAGGAATACAAATGTATTTTTTAATAATGTCTTTAATATATTTGGGGGACACTGTTGACAAAGTTGATTACATATATACACATAGATGCTCACACACATGCACACATACACACACACACACACACACACACACATATATATATATATATATATATATATATATATATATATATATATAAAATGTTTGCTCAACCAGTCATTTTTTTGTTGCTAGTGTAGTTTTTTTGGACTGTTTTCCTACACTGTTTATTTGTGTATCATAAAATCTAAATAACATTGCCACTGTGGTTAGAAAGTCCTTCTGTGTGACACATCTCATTACTAAGGGATTTTCATCCAGGAAGAAAGAGGTCATTGCCTCCTGCTACTCTTCCCTCATTAGGCCAATCATTGAGTGCGATGCCCCATTTGGCATGTACCTCACTAGATACCTGCAACAGCTGGAGAGGCCACAAAGATACCTCACAAAGAGGATCATAGGCCTTAAACACTTGTCCTATATGGGCAGACTCAAAAAAATCCCAACTATTCTCTGTCTCATATCGCCTACTTAGAGGCGATGTCTGCCTGACTTACAAAGCCACAGCTGACACAGCTCTGTTAGAAATGCTACATCTAAAGAAATCCAAATCCCTCCACACTACACGCTCCAGAGACCTCAATCTCATTACCAGAATCAACAGAACAAGCTGAAGGGGCAGGTTCATAACCCAGAGACTGCCCATGCTATGGAATAAACTTCCCATTCATGTCAAGCAGTCACCTCACTGGCCCTCTTTAAGAGAAATCTTGATGAGTGGATGGGAAATAGAAAATTCAACCTGGGGATCATTCCAGTGGCTCTGCTCGACAGAGGCACTGGGAACTAAGGTCGGGTGTCACAATGCCAGGGTAATCCTATGGGCTAGGGTTATAAGGGCTCCAGGGCCATTAGCCTAGTACACACCTATGAACCTGTGAACATAATAAATCAAAAGTTATGGTGGTTGTTACAAAATATGCTATACACATATTTTATTTACAGTAGTTGCTAGAACTATTTATAATATATAGATTTACTGTGCAATTGAAGGAAAACAAAGCAGTATATATTAGCCAGTTGGAGTTACTTATGGAAAAGAATAGAGGAATGGAGGGAAAAAGTTGTGAGGGAAGTAGAAACAGAAGAGGAACGGGAGTCTATTACATTAATTATTCTGTGCCCAGAGTGACAGTGATATAATCATATTTAGGCAAGAAGAGGATCTTTTTGGGTAGAAATTAGATGACAAAAACTCAAAAAAATGACCTTCTCTATTACATTGTAAATAATCAAAAATCATGGAGGTTTGCTTGTGACTCTCTGTAATGTCCTGTGGACAGTGAGAGTAAAGAGAACAAAGCTGGACAATGTGTTTTAGTAAGTTGAGAAAAGTGTGAAAACTTCCAAACTTTTGAGGGGAATAACATTGCTTTTATATTGTCTGCCAGTCTTGCTCATTAGTAAGAATCATCTTACAATCATCTTGCAGATCTAATCAGTCTTGAACCTAGGCTTACATGGGGTTCTGGGGACCTGGCTGTGGCACTTGAAGCAGTTCAGCTGAGTACTAGGGATAAGGAGTAGAATTCTTTGTTAGAATTATCTGACTCTACAAAAAGACTAGACAGAAGAGGTATCAAGTGTTGTCCATGTATTTGACTCCACAAAAAGACTAGACAGAAGTGGAACCAAGTGTTGTCCACCTTTCTCAGAATATATTTGGGTATAATCTTTCAAATTCCCACAGCTTTGATTTCCTTCAATCTTATATCATCATGATGGTTACAAGTACTGCTATTAAGTGACTGCATTGTAATGCATCAACTCATCATCTGTCCATTGGTTCAGTTATGTACACCAACAACATGGTAAACACTGTATAAGAAAAACTGACCAGCCTGCTGACAAAGAGGTAGTACTGTTGCTTGCTCTGTTGGTTCATAGTTAAAGGTGGTTACTAAGCTAGCAGCCCTAAAGCCTTTTCAAGCCTAACCTTGTTAATCCTGATTTGCCTCAATTGTCCTTGGTTAGACAGACATCATTTGCAGAGCAATTCTATAATAAACATTGACTACCCCTGTCCATGAGTGACACAGGTGCCACCCCCAGGGTAAATTTGCTGTCTCCCATCCATTTGTCCCAGTTGTGCCTGAATAGGGTCAATGAGGATCTCTGCTTCACCTGAACTGGAAATGTATTCCAGTGTAGTGGCAATCTCTGGGAGATATAGCTGTCACTCCAACATGTTCTGTTAATGTCACAGGCTAGGTTACGATCCCTAGAGTGTTGATTCATTCAATTTGACTTGCGGATGTGAAGCATTTCTATCAGGGCAGGATCAGAGACCACCCTGTAGACCAGGCACAAGTCGCCTCTCAACAGCCTGTACGATACAGAGTACTGTGACAGGGCTTTCAGTCTAGTCACATAAGTCATAGTTTGGAGGTTCTGTATTTTCTTGGTAAGAAAACTCTGCAGTCTCTCCATCTGCTACAGGTGATTGGTGAGGTGATGGCTTAAGTAGTGGTCAGAGTGTCAGAGGACTGATGGATGGAGGAATGGAGGTAGGGCTTGAGCAGCAAATGATGTTTTCTTTTTTTTTTTTTTTTGGGATAGGGTATGTGAAAGTAGCTTTAAGAAATCTCTATCTAGTGGGTTAGAACAGCAAATTTAGAGATACTTGAGTGGAGCAGGCATGGTGATTTATATACTTGTAAAGCCTTGCAGCTGTAATTTGCCATGAGTAAGAGAGAGTGAGGGCAAAGAAAGAAAATGATACCAAGACCAACCAGACCTACTCATACCTGAAAGGGGGATAAATTTGTTACTTGCAGGACATAGGCACATATCTTTAGCTTCTAGAATTAGAGGAAGTACTGAAACAGTTAAGTACTTGTCTTTCAGTTGCTAAGCCAGGTTTTTGACAGTCGTTTGACAAAACAGAAAACAAGAAAATTGCTTCATAAATAAGAATTGCTATTACTGTAAATGTATTATATTTCTTGAAGAAACTAAATTACATTTCATAAATTAAACATAGTGTATATATTAGAGATTATTATACTGACAGAGAAGGCTTTGATATTTATCAGGTCAGTACTGCAAGTATATCAAGTTTTCAGTGAGAATGAAAATGTTACACTGTGGATGTGTGGGAATGCTAAACTCAGTGTGACAGAAATTAAGGATGCACTATAGTTTTTTGACCAATATTCCTTGAGTGTATTTCTCTACTTGCTGCAAGGGATGGCAGTATAATTAATACTGAGTCAAAAAAAGTTTAGAAAAGCAACTGGTAATGTTTGCATATATTTCCCAGTTCACTGAATGGAGATGGAGACTTGTTATAAATAGAAGATTAAGAAAAAGACCCCCCCCACTAAACACAGAATGTTGTCTCAATATAATGCAGAATCAGGAAAAAAAACATACTTCACTTTTGCTGTATATGTTACACAGATTGCAAAAATAAAACAGATCATTTTGTTTCTAATCTTGTATGGCATATGGTGAAAATGCATTTTTAGCTCTTAACCCATGTCTAGACATTAGTGTCAGCCCATTAATTAAGAAACATCTATTTTCTGACAGCATTTGGTGTGTGAAAATGGGTAAACAAAGGTATTCCCCTGTGAGGTGCCTTTGAAGTTCTAAGCACAAACCTCTCTTTAAACAGTATAGCAAGTGATCTGTGAAAAACACGCATGCGCGCACACACACACACACACACACACACACACACACACACACACACACATTAAATGCTGTGTACATCTTGTACCATGTGACCTCAAAAGTAAAGTTCAGACCAAAAATCAAAGATAGGTATCAGTGCTGTTGCCTGAACTAGGCTTTCATTCTTATAGCATTTCTAATTTGGTAATCTTTTTGTGCCCTGTCAATCATTTTGCTTTACCTCTGCTGTAAGTGTAACCTAGGCATACAGTGGTTGTCACTCCATCCTCATTCAGTTTTCCTTTAATTTTGACTTTTATTTTGCTGGTGATTTTTTGTGGTTCTGTGTAGCAGGTACAGAGATGTTATACTTAGTTTATAGTAATTACTAGGCATGTAATCCAGGAAACCATTGAAAAGCCTAGCCCAATTTCCCAGTTCCCCAAGAACAATATCTGGTTAACTAGCTAGCTAAAAGTCACACAGCAGGCAAATGAAGGCTGAGGAAATCAAACCCTGGCCTGTATAAAGCATCTCATTAACAGCTCATAGACCTAATCCTCTGTGCCAAATATTAGACAAGCTATAACTACTCCCTGCTACGGAGTTGAACCCTGGTGTCCAGTTTGACAGTTGAGGTTACTCAGCATACCTCTCAGCCTCTTAGCTCAAGAAATCTGGGCAAAGACTGACAAAATGGCAGGACAAAGGCCCAAAAATAGGGACACATTTTAAGAAGTGCTCTTATAAACTTAGTATAAACTTAGAAAGTTGCTAGAATAACAGGATCTGTATTAACATGCATTTTTCTGAAGGATGTGAAGTCTGAAACTCAAATGCATGTCCTTCATTAATGACTTTAATCCTTAAATCATCCCAATGATTTGTTAAAAAAAAAACACAATTTTTATGAGGAACAGGCCAAAAATATGAGACAAAAGTCTGGACATTCTGCGAAAATCTGTACAGTTGAGAGGTATTCAGTACTATACAAACAAGCAAGAACATTGACTCTAGAAAATGTGATTCAGAAAAACCTGTACTTAGCAGAAATGGGACTTTGTCACTGAGTGCAAGTATACTACCAACAGAAACCCAGAAGCATTACGGGAGATCAACATAAGTTGCATGTATTTAGCATTTTATACACCTAAAAGGAGTAATTCAGAAACCAACAAAGGTGACTATTAGCAACAGGTCTGGCTGTCCTACACCTTGGCTTTGCTGACTGAGATTTATGGTTCATCATACACTTTTCTATATTTGTAAAATGGAAAACATAAATCAAGTGTGTAGCTATAGAAGAAAAGAGAAATCTATCTCAAAATAATGCTTTTATTTCCAATAGGAATTCCTTACCCACTCATACAATGTCTTTTTTTTTTGGTCACACCTCCAGCTTGAAATCACAGTAAGCTTAAGAAGCCACCCCTTGATGAGTAAGGTATCATAGCTTAATCATCAAGGGATGTCTTTGTAAGTGACCTTGTGGCTTCAGTACAACTTGCAGAATTGAAATAAAAAAGAAATATTAAGAAGGATTTCTTTTTAAGAGCTGAGGTACATGGCCAAGGATTCTAAGCATTTTGTCCAGCTGATGAAGATTTTCACTAGAGACTTGAGGAAAAACAGTCTTGTATGCAATACGAAAAAATGCATTTCAAGCATAATAGCATACATGTAGAAAATAGGTGTGTTTACTATGAACATTTACAATAGTAAATGAAGATTAATCTTCTTCTTTCGGCTTTTTCCCGGTTAGGGGTCGCCACAGCGGATCAACTGTCTGCTCATGATTGGCAGTGGAGTTTTACGGTGTCAAGTTGCCAGCCCGGTGCCCAACCTTCCACAGAAGGCACACACATGCACACACTCATTCCTAGGGCCAATTTAGAGTATCCAATCCACCTACAGCATGTCTTTGGGATGTGGGAGGAAACCGGAGCACCCGGAGGGAACCTACGCGACCACAGGGAGGACATGCAGACTCTGCACAGAAGGCACCCCAGCCGAGGATCGAACTATCATGATAACTAGCTCACTTCTGTACAGTCACAATATGCAGCAAAGACCTAATGTAACAAAATAAACTTGGCTAGGAAATATTTAGCTACATGAATATTGCCTGTTGTACCATCAACACTTGTAGCAGGAAGATATATCATTTGTTAACATTTTTGTGTAGACCATTCTTTAGCTGACAGGGTAAGAATTTAACAGGGTAGTACAGATCGAACATGGAAACTGAAGGTGATCAATTTTTGTAGAGTCACTTAAATTTGCATATAAGGTACTTGTTCAAACTCTTGAAGTCTGGCAATTTTGCAGTGACTTGGAGTTCCTTGATAAGTTATTCTAAAACCTGGACATGTAGCTGCAGAACAAAAAGGAGTTTTAATGGCCATAATGTCTGACCAATTGGAAAAGTGCACCTCTATGGATTATATCACATTTGGAATCACATTTCCATTAGGAAGAGTTTACAAAGCTCAGTGAAAGCTGACACCAAGCTTCCTGGTTCTGTTTCTGATGATCCTGTGTGGGACTCACACTAGGGGTGGTACAGCTTCTTGAAGGCTAATGCTGAGATGTAACATTGAGTGACCTAGAGGCAATGACTCGGGAAGAATGCTTAGACAGGGCATTCATAAATAATAAAATTATTGAAGTGCCAGTGGCACAATAGGCAGCACACTTCCCTTTGGTGAAGAAGACTGTTGGTATAATTCCCACACCAGGTAGATCAAATGTTGACATTGCAGTGCGGCATAAGCAGGTTGCTGTAGCCCTGGGTGTGCCATCCTTCTAATGAGATGTTAAACCAAGGCTGCATCTGCTTGAGTTAGCTGTAGCTCAGGTGGATGTTAAAGATTTCATGGCACCTATCAAAAAGAGTAGAGGTCCTTTATTTGCATATTATTTACATAATAAATTATTTGCATATATACATTCTTATCAATGTATATATTTACAAAATTCTATAATTATTTGAATAATTATGTTTGTTTTTCTGTACATAGCCAATTATTCTTATATGCATTCTTATTAATTTGACCCCTACTCTTTTTTCGATAACCATAAACCATACCTCTCAACCTCTTATCACAATAAATCTGGACAAAGCCTAAAATAAAGGGAGGACAAAGGTCAAAGAATAGGGACAGATTTTAAATGTTGCTCTTATAAACCTAGAATGTTGCTGGAATAACAGGATTTGCGTCAAAATGTATTTTCTAAAGAATATTAGATCTGACACTCAAATGCATATCATTATTTAGTGACTTTAATCCTCAGTGCTTTGCCAGAAAACCACAAATGTTATGAGGAACAGAATAAAAATATGAGGCAAAAATCTTGACAGTTGAAAGGTATGGCATAATCTGATTTTTCTCAATATTATTGACAATATCTATTTTCCATTAACTATGATTTAATTTACTGTCTCATTTCAAAATACCCATAGTATACAAAACACTTTTTTATCCTAATTTAATTTTGATTCTTTACTTCTGTTCTTATAATACCCATGTTCAGTCATATCTATATTTATACTATTATAGTCCTTGACGTCTCTTTAAACAATTCTGTACATAATTTATCCTACAATTTTTTACTTTCTTACATTTCAGAAATACATGTTCTATGATTTCTTCTTCACCACAGTGCAAACACTTTCTTTCACTTTTCTTTTTATACAGCATATTAGCTTTTACTGGCGTTTTTTTTTATTCCCGATCTCCATAAAAAATCTTGACATTCTATTTTATTGCTACACCATTTTTTTCTTTCTTTTACTGCTTTAATTGTTTTTTCTGGTACATTTTCTTATGGATTAACACAATAATATTGTCTCATAATGTTTTCATACCATGTTTTTCAGTCTTCTTCAATTTTATCAATCTTATTTTTGTTGGTACTTCTCTATTTCTTATTATAATATTATTTTATTCTTTATTTATTTTTGTTCCTTCCTAAAATTCTGCATACTTTTAAATAATATTTGCTATTAACTTATCACTTTTTATCCATTTCAAAACTTTATACAAATTTAAAGATGCCGTATACACTACTTATTAACACACCTAATCCTCCTTCTTTTTTGTTCATATAAAATGCTTACCTTTAAAGTAGATTTAATCTAGAATCCCATATAAAAAATTATTTCTAACCATTGTTTCTCATATATGTTCTGAATCATAACCAGACTTGATAAATATGCTATTTTACCTATTAATACTGTATTAATCAAATGTACTTTCTTCTTATAGACTACTGTACTGCTTCCCATTGTGTTCTATTCCTTTCTTTCTCAAAATCTCTTCCTAATACAGAGAATTCTTTTATTTAGAATTGTATACTTGCTATTTTACTGTATGCCCAGTCTTTTCTTTATCTTTATTTTTTTTAAAGACGTACCTATTTCTTTAATACAGTTAACTAAACAAGATATAGCTTATTTCATCCATTCCCTGTTTTTAGTTGTTAGAATAATATTATCTGCAAATGTCATTAAAACAGGAATTTCAGTGCCCGTTTGAATTACATACTTTGCATTTTTCATTTTACAATTAATCTCATTAACTACTATATTCATGAATAAAACAAATAAAATACTATGCATAGAGTACCCTTGTGTTATACCATTACTCATGTTTATGTATTTACTTAACTATCCATTCACTAAAATTCTTAACTTATTGCCATACACACTTGCTTAATTTTGTTACTAACATTGTACATCTCCATTATTTCTACAATGTCCCATGTATTGAATCAAAAGCTTTATTAATATCATCTACCATAAGCTTTATATCCTCTCTTCTGTTTAAGATATCATTCACAATTTATTTCACTATCATTAATAATTCTTGACACCCTCTTCCTTTAATAACATATACATTTTCCTGCATTATATATTCTGCCTTATTCTTAAATTTTTTGTGTATTTTTTCCATATGAATTTTAATATTGCACTACATAGTTCCTTATGATTTAAACCTTCATTTAACCACTCATTAAAAACATATAACAACTTCTTCTTTTGCCTTTCTCCTAACATTTTGTACATTCAAATGCAAGCCCATCCAGACTCGCTGCCTATTCTATTAATTCATATAAAGTAATGTATTTTTCAACTTCAGTATTAACTTGTTTTCAAAAACATTTACTGCATTGCTTTTGTGCATTCTCTTCTTTTCTTTCTAAATATTTCTTCCACATAACTTACCACAGTTTCCATTATCTATGGTTGACTTTTCTTTACATTTTCCCTTTTTTATTTTTCACTTCTCTCATTATGCTACTATTCTTCTTCATCATTTTGCTTAAATATGCTGATACCTCTTCCTTTTTACCTTGTAAAATTTATTTATTTATTTTCAGTTTGTTAACCAGGAAAGTCCATTAGGCCTAAAAGAGCCATTTTTGCAATGGAGGCCTGGGGAGAAAAGCTCCAGAAACAATCTTACAAAAATTAAAAAGTATAAATGCTCACAAAAATATTACATTATATAAGACATAGAGATGGTGAAAAAAATATAAAAGCTCACAAAATATATTATATAAGACGTAGAGATATTGAAAAATAAAAGCTTGTTGTACAAAATGGCATGACATCCTTTTCAATGGGTACATGAGATAATGGATGTTATAGTTCATGGTATGCTATTGCTTACAGTAAGAAGACAGATAAGGAGGTGTTATAGTGGGAAAATAGTAAGGAGGAGGAATGGAGAGTGCAGCAGTTGTTAGATTTAGATTAGTGAGGAAATCTAGAAGGGGGTGGGTGTGAGGTGGGGTGGAAGTTAAAAAGGGTGAGAGCAGGAGCATTCCCATTTAGATGAGAGATAGGAATGAAGTAAAGTCTTAAAATGAGAGAGGTTCTGGGTAATTCGGATGTGGGGTGGGAGTGAGTTCCATTTGCATGCTAGGTGATGTATACCTTTGTTTATATAATAATTCCTGGATTTTTTCATAATTTCTTTTATATATTCCTTTTTCTTTATCACAATATTCTCTGTCATTGTTTTCTGAAGTCTCAAATCCATCTTTATATGTTTTGACTTCTTCCTTCCTTATTCTGCTCTGCTATTGTAAAAAAATCCTTTTATATTTCCTTTTAAAAATAATCCACAGTTCTGACCAACTATCATAAAATATCTTTATAGTAACATGATCCTTCTGTAATTGTACAATTAATTCCTGTCATTTTTCAATCCATTCTTTTTCATTAATTCTTTATATACCCTTTCCTATTCTGATATATCCTTTATTATCATTTATTTCCATCCATATTACCAAGTGATCTATAAATCATGTTATAATAGCTTCTCCTTCTGCAATACTTATTCCTTTGGATATTATATTTTAGGGTACCTCTTCTATATGTCCATAGCTTTTTATTCCATATTTTCACTAATGATTTATACTCCACCTGCAACCTCTCAACTCTCCTTCAATATGTAGACAATTCTGCTCTTGTGACCACTGCACACAGCATCCCAGATCTCTTATCCCTAACTCAGAACTCCTTCTCCTTAGTTGAAACATGGCTCTCTGACAATCAACTCATACTTAAGCCTAAAAAAATGAAACTTCTTTCTCTTCCTTCCTAAAACACTAGCACATCACAAATCCTCCTTTTCCATCATCTTCCTCAACAATACCATTATTAAATCCGAACTCCATACCAAACTACTAGGCTTCATTATTGATGATGAATTAAAATATGACATACACATCCAACACTGTATTAAGAAAACACACCAGAAACTAGGTCTACTCTATCGTAATTAGAAATTCCTTACACCTTCCTCCAAAATATCCCTAGCCAGCCTCATCTATTACCTTGCCTCATGTACGCAGCCCCTACTCTTACAAGTACTCCATCTACCCTAGTCTACAAACTCAAACAAACCTGCAATAAAATTGCCAGATTTGCTACTAACCTTCCATCTAATCCCCACCACTGTCTTGCTCTAAACACACTCCAATGGTCCGAATTCTCTAATCAACTATTACATCAGCAACTATGCATCACGCATTCCATCCTAAATTACCCCTCTTCCTGCCCCTCCATCTCTAATCTTATATCTTACTATGATCCCCGTCATCCCCTTTGCTCAATTGACAACCCCCTCCTTGATATCTACAAACCCAACAAGAATATTGGAAAATCCCTCGATAAGTACTTTGTGGCCCACACTTGGAACACTCTTCCCCTTAATATAAGCAGATCTCCCAAAAATAAATGCTTAAACATGAACTAAGCACTACCTACTCAAGACTTGGTCCTGTCCCTGTCAAACCCTTACATGACATGTTTACCATTTATCCATCGTTCACTCATCTAATCTATATCCCTCCCCCCTTTCTCTCTCCTCTTTCTCTCTGTCTTGTAATGCTATATAATTTCTCTTTTCGGACTTAATAGTCAATTTTCTTTCCCTAAATTTATATTATAAAATTGTATCAGTATAGTATCTCTTTCTGTCAAATGCCTTAAGTGTATCACATATCTTGTAACAACTTCATCAGCTAATTCTTTACTTCTATTTTTTTATTATCTCATGTACAGTATGTAATAATGTTAACTGTGGCTACTTCTCCCCATATTTTGTCTTCTGTACCAACTTTTCATTTCTGTTGCATGCTTATAATTTTAAAGTGTGTGATTCAAATTGGAGCTTTTCTCCTCGGGTCTCCACTGAAAATGGGCCCCTGGCTCAGTTGGCTACATATTGCCTTTTTCCCACATTGCATAACTTCTATCATTTTTCTTAAGTCTTGGTATTACCCCTTAAATCACAGTTAAACTTTCCCTTTATTGTAATATTCATATTTACTACTACACAATCTAGCACCTGTTGAAATAAATTATTCCTTTATTTACACATAACATAAGGATATACAGCTATAATTCTATAAACCTTTCCTTGTCATATTAAATCTACAGTTGTTAGCCTTCCCATTCTAACACAAGATCTAGGATCTTCATTACTCTTCTACATAATGCTGTTATTCCTCAACACTGCTCATTTCCTACTTTTCTGTCTGTAATCTTTATTCATTTGTTAGATATCTTATATCCTCCAAAACATTTATATCTACATCACATTTATTACAGCTTTCTAAAATCCCCATCATTCTTGTTATATTTTTCATACTGTTTACACTGACTGAAAGAATTCTTAAATTGTTCTTTCTATATTACTTAATTTAAAGGCTATCATTTTTTTCTTATATTCATTTCACTTTTATTTTTTGAAATATACTTGCCATCCATTTCCTTTCTTCTTTACTTTCATATTAATGTCTTTAAATTTCCTTTTTCTGTCTTTTAATCTTTTGCCAATAGTATTCTTTTCTCCGCTTATCACTTTCCAGCTAATATCGTCTTCATCGCTAACCTCTGAATCTATTCCTGTTCCCTCTTCTTTTCTTTTGTTAGCATCCTTTTCTTTTTCTAAAGTTATGTTTGTTTCTATTTCTAATTCATATTCAATTTATTCTTTATCATTTCCCTTATTTTCTATATTTGTTTCATTCTCTTTTTCTTTAGTCTGTGTATGCTCATTTTTTTGCATTTATAATATTCAAATTCACATTTCATTGTATCATGCCCTAAATTGCTTCCATGCCTGAAAAAAATGGAGCTACAGGGTTGATTTATGAATTAACTGCTCTGTCCTTAAAACTGCTTCTGAAGAAGTGCCTTACTAAGAGGTTTTATTTCTGGATTAACTACTCTGTCCCTAAAACTGCTTCTTGAGAAGTGCCTTATTAAGAGGTTTTATTTTTGTTGTAGTAGTGCCCTGTTTAAGAGGCAGCATATGTGTAAATTGGGGTCTATGTCAGACTCTCGAAGTCTGACAATATCAAACACGATATTGTCGACATGGGATTACCGAAAGTGCACAACATTGAACGTTTAAACGGAAATCTCCGTAAGGGGAGATTTCAGTTTATTTCAATGTTGTGTGATCTCGGAGTTAGTATATTTAAGTTGCGGGGGGGTGTGGGGGGTGCAGGGGGTCTTGCCCCCTTGCGTGAACACTTTAGTTTAATTTTTTTGTTTTAGTTTTTTTATAACCGTTCGCTGGTTTAATACTTCGATGCATAAAGTTCGATCTTTATGCATTCAAAGTAATAAACCTTCGAGGTTATAATATAGACCTGTAAATTGCTTCTGTGCCTGTAAAACCGGAGCTAATAGGTTGATTTATGAATTAACTGCTCTGTCCTTGAAACTGCCTCTGTAGAAGTGACTTTTTAAGAGGTTTTATCTCTGAATTAAATCCTCTGTCCTTAAAACTGCTTCTCGAGAAGTGCCTATTAAGTGGTTTTATTACTGTTGTATTAGTGCCCTGTTTAAGAGACAGCATATGTGTAAATTGCTTCCGTGCCTGTAAAAGTGGAGCTACTAGGTTGATTTATGAATTAACTGCGCTGTTCTTGAAACTGCTTCTATAGAAAAGACTTTTTAAGAGGTTTTATTTCTGTTGTATTGGTGCCTGTTTAAGGGGCAGCATATGTGTAAATTCCTTCCGTGCCTGAAAAAAAGGAACTACAGGCTTGAATTATGAATGAACTGCTCTGTCCTTGATACTGTGTCTGTAGAAGTGCCTTATTAAGAGCCTGCATGCGAGTGCTTAGCCTACGTGATTTAGACAGCGGAGCTACATGTGCCGGTAATTGAATTAGCGCTTATCTGAAACTGTTTCAGTGGTCATCCTGTGCCTACAACATGAAACTACAGAGTTAGGCTGTTTAAAAGTTGTTTTTTCTCTGTCTGGTGTTCGCAGTAGTGAGCGTAGTCTCCGTGATTATTTCTGCCTAACACCCTTGGACTTTTTCTACTTTTACCAGCTGTTTACACTACTAAAGTCACTCCAGCTAAGCCTAGTATCTGTTACATTACGTAGAAGCATGAGTATGTTTTGTTCCTGATGTGACTTCCTATTTATGAGATGTTTTTGTTTTAAGAGTCTGAACTAATAATATCTGATTTTTCTACCCAACCCACCCCACTAAATACTCTGTATGTTTTTGTTTCCTCTAGCTCTCTCCCCTGTTTCTGCACCCTAATTTTAAATCCCTGACTAAGGCTGTGTCAAATTTTACCTAAAACGTGAATCAGCCATACCTGTACCTGAAAAGAATAACTCGGGAGACTGGAAAAAAAGTATATCATCCCCTCTGTAAATGTGCAAATATTAAACTGAACTCCTTTATGTATGCATTTACCTTATTCCTCCCTGGAATATAGGCATCTGTAATCCACTGTGAGCACAGTACCACGGGAACACAATGCCTTTTATAGACCCTTGAACCATTCTCATACCTACACCTTAACTATCTCTCTACCCCTATAAAATACTATCTAGCTAACTCCCTGCAAATTAATAGAAATTTACCATTTTCTTGCAGAAATCCTGAACCGTTCTGGCATAAGGCTGACAGATAGTTTTTTTAAAACTCAGCACCTACTCAGTAGGACCCCACTTCGTTCGGGCTCACTTAGCTCTCTTCCCACCCCCATTCCCACTCAACCCTATATCATTTCCTTTATACTTATCCACCTTAGCCATACCTCTGCTAACTCCTCCCAAGTCCCTCCTAACTACTTCCTTGCTGACACACCTCGTCCTTTATAACACCCTCCCATACTCTACTGCTTATCTCCCACCCCTCCCACCCACTGTCTACTCTTACTCTGCCTAAAGATCATGACTTTCAAACCACAAACATTACTCCTGATACCTATACTCTCCTTCTTCTACCTCCTCACTTCCCATCACTCACATCTCCCCCCACCCTACTTCCACCCAACAAACTGGACTCTAAATCTAAATACTAAACCCCAGGCTCCTCAGCACACCTATCCTTCCTTCCCAAACAATACTTCTCTCCTTCCTAAAATAAAATTATCTTCCTCACTCCCAACCTCCTCTAAGCAGAAAAAAATGTCTCCCCACTTAAACAATTAATCTGCTTCAAACCACTACTTCTGACAGGGGACATCCATCCTAACCCAGGTCTCTCCCACCCCACCCTGAACTATACTCCTCCTGTACAAAACCCAACCAACTTTACTCCCTCTAAAAAGCAAATATCTTTCTGCTCTTTCACCCTTAGGAATGTAGTAAATAAAGTTCAGGACCTCCATGGCTGGTTAGCTAACTACATTCCAGACATTGTCACCCTAAGTGAAACATGGCTAAAACCACACTATCAAGATAGTGAAATTACCCCACCTGGCTATAACATCGTTAGACTTGACAGACAAAAAAAAAGAGGTAGTGGTATAGCAATTTTATATCCTGATCACCTCTCTATAACTAGTCCAATCCTCCCCCTTCCCTCTTTCTCTACAGCTGAACTCCTACTTGCTAATGTTAAACTTAACAACTTTACCACCATAACTGTAGTAGCAATTTATATCCCCCCAGGAGACAATCTTAGCATACTTGAGAACATTCTTTCCCACCTCTCCCATACCATACACAATGAAACCATCATACTAGGGGATGTAATATAGATTGGCTGTCAATACAAACTCCCAATACTACCTCTTGTATCAACTTACATGGTTTCAAGCAACTAATTACTACCCCTACGTATATTAATAAATCACACCTTCCACAGTCTCTTCTGGACTGGATTACGGTGTCTCACCCCCAAAACTACCATAACCCTCACACTCTACCAAATGCCCTTAGTGATCACTGCCCTGTCACAGTTACCAGATATAATCCTCACATCACCAGACCTTTCAAGGTCATCACATCCCGTAATACCTCATCTTTCATTTCTGACTCTTTCATTGACCAACTCTCTAGAATAACTGGTCCCATCTCACCACTCTCCCCTTAGATGAGGCTGTCCACTTCTTTAACTCCACCTTTCTTAACATCCTTGACAACCTGGCTCCTCTCCGCACAATAAGAGTCAAAACTAACTCCGCTCCTTGGCTGATCAAATCTACTCATACCCTGATGATAAACAGTGATAAGATATGGAAACTATGGACTAAAACTAAAACCCTTTCTCTCCTACAGACCTATAAAGAACTTTGGAATCAAATAAAGAAAGTTATCAACAAAGACAGGTCTAACTTCTATGCTAACCCTCCCACTACTCTACAAACAGACCCCAACAAATTCTGGAACTCATTTAACCATATACTACACCCAGGAAACCCTTCCCCCTCCTAACACATGCCCAAATAAAACAGCAGAGAAAACTGCCACTGCATTTAACAATCATTTTATTGATTCAATAACTACCATAATAAATGCACTTCCCACTACAAAAAATGCTAACAACTCCAAAATCATTACCTCTCCTCCTCATCCTTCTAACACCTTTTCCCTTAAGTCTGTTTAAACTAACTATATTAAATCCTTAGTCTCCAAACTCAAACCTTGCACCCCTCAGCAGATAATCTTCCTTCCTATTTCCTACAGATTGCTGCTGAACCTCTAGCCTATCCTGTTTCCATCCTGATTAACCAATCCATCTCTGAATCCTATGTCCCAACAATATGGAAAACATTCTTCACATTACCTATACACAAAGGTCGTAATTCTTCTGATATATCAAACTTCAGACCAATTGCTATACTGTCTCCCCTCTCTAAAATACATGCATTCACAAGCAGATAATGCAGTACCTTCTTCAAGAGAGCCTTCTAACACACACACAACATGGATTCCATCTCAAACACAGTACCACAACTGCTCTAATATCCTTCATCAATACTTTATCTCTGGCCTGTGACAACAATAAACTAGTTTCATGTCTATTCCTCATCCTCTCCAAAGCCTTTGACACTGTCTCCCATCCCCTCCTCTTGGACAAACTATCCCATTTAAAATTCTCTCCTCCCACCATATCCTGGTTTTCTAGCTATCTCTCTAACCACCAGCAAGCTGTTAAATGGCACTGTGCACTACCCCCCCTTAACGTCTGAATGGGAGTCCCCCAAGGATCCATACTTGGGCCGCTGCTCTTTAATATTTTCACTAACCTACTTTACACCTCTTGTCCTCACTCCACAAATGTACAATATGCAGATGATTCGACTGTCATCACCACTGCAGCCAGTCCATCTGACCTCCACTCTACTACCCAAGCATAGTTCAGTACCATAGAGACATGGCTTTGTGATAACAAATTAATTCTTAACCCTAAGAAAACTAAGCTCCTACTATTCCTCCCCAAAAACCTCATAAATCTCAAAACTACATTTTCTATCCTATCAAGCAATAACACTATCATCACTGCTGAACCCAGCACTAAACTACTGGGAGTCATAATAGATCAGCTTAGATTTGATCTCCAAGTCACCAATTCTATCAAAAAGACTCACCAGAAACTTGGACTCCTTTATCGCAACAAAAGACATTTAACCAACACAGCCAGAATAACTCTCTCCCATGCATTCCTTCTTCCCACACTTCTTTATAGCTGTCAATTATTCACTAACCTTAACACCACACTCATTACTAAACTGGAAACTACCTATAATAAGGTGGCCAGATTCGCTGCAAACCAAACCTACAAATCTCACCATTGCTTATCCCTTAAACAATTGGACTGGCTCAAATTTCCTCATTTGCTCCTACTACATCAACTACAAATTATCCACTCGATCCTCTATCTACCATCTTTCTGTCCTAGCCTTCTATCTATTATATATAAATATTCCCCAACCAGGACACTACATAGCTCAGACCAATGCTTCCTACAGATTTATAAACCCAAAACCAAAATAGGTAATTTACTTTATAATTATAACTCTGCTGCAAATTAGAACCAACTCCCCCAAGAAATTAGGTCCCTTGACTATACTAAGCATTTCAAGCTAGCCCCTCAAAGATACCTAACAAACAAATGGTCTTGTCACTGTAGTCACCCCCCTTGAATCAACCCTACCCCTTTTTCTTATTTCTCCCACTCTATCAGCTTGCTGCATTTCCTTATTCCCTTTTTCTCCCACTATATCCTTCCCTTCTATTTTCCCTCTCCCAGATCATCCTCTCCTCCCCTGCCTATACCAAATAAACTTCTATCCGTCTGTCCTACTTTTAAACTCCTCATCCTCATTCTATATCTTTTTGTACTTATACTGTATATAACCTAACAAGAACTGCGGTGGTGGTGCTGCGGTAGCGTTTTCGCCTCACAGTAAGACGTTGTCCTGTTCGATTCTCCAGCTAGAGCATCTTCTGTGTGGAGAAATGCATGAATGGGCGTACCTTCATTGAAGGTTGTGCATCAGGGCTGGCAACTCGGCACGTAAAAATCTACTGCCAGTCATTAGCGGACCAGTGTCCCACTGTGGCGACCCCTAACTGGGAAAAGCCGAAAGACACAACAACATCGTACCTGAGTGTTTTTTTCTATATGATTTATTGTAAATGTTATCTTGCTACAGTTTGTGTAGTTGCCACTGATGATTTCTTAACTGCCTGTATGTATAATTTTATATACTCACTGTGGAGCTTTTCATCCCGGGTCTCGACTGAAAATGAGCCAACCGCACAGCTGGACTAACCCGGTCAACAAATGTAAAATAAAATAAAATAAATAATAAATAATAAATACATTTTTCCTAACATTTCTTTTTATCACAGTTGTTCACTAAATTTCTATCCCCCCCAAAAAAACATGTTTTTGGCTGTCCCCAATATTTTACAATAACCTTGTTTTCTTCAACATTTATAGCACTTGAAACATTTAAAGTTTTATCCCTTTCCACTTCTAAAACAACATTACAGTCCCAGCCCCAGTCCATAAACCCCTGTTATCATAAACTTTTGAAATGCCCATTACTTCTTTACATATATTTTTTAATTGTCCTTTTAAAGTCTTTCTTTCCACCTGTGTTTGAAACTGTATATGTATTTTCTTTTTTGTCTCTCAAAAAGATGGTTTTACCACTTACTCATTCCATGGATTGTCATTCTGCCTCTTTTTGTATTCATAAAAAACGTTTCCATAACCTCTGCAGTCCTGAAAAAAAATGTCACAAAACATCTTTTTATTATTAGACTAAAACCTCTTACACCTTGTATTGTTTTCACACCCAAAGTCAATATTCAGTGTCACATACCTCATATCTGTTCATCTCCTGACCATTTTTGCTTTGTACTTCTACCATGTATTTTCTTTTTGAGGTATCCTCTTTCTTCTTTTCCTTTTGCCCCCCCATAACTAGTCATGACTGTCTCGGCATATGTTTTGTTTTCTGAGTGCTGTCCCTTTCACACTAGCTACTAATTCCTCTCCCTGTATTTTTACATTATTTCTCCCCACAACACTTCATTTTCTGGCTTACTCTGATTAATTAAGTCATCCAATATATCATCCCATAACCCCTGATTGGAAGGTTGTAACAATACACTCTTCTCTCACTGACTCATCTAACACCAAAAATAACTCTTTTTGAAATCTCTTTAACTTTGGAAACATCTTTTACTGAGAAGGTGCTTCTCCCTCCATTACATTCTCCATCTCACTCACCATCCTCCAAGCTGCCACTGTGGTTGGAGTGGGATGTGCCCATAAGCTCCTGCTAGATGAAAAAGGAGTAGAGGTTTTCTGATGCCTTGGCCACATTTCCCCTAATAGTATAAATACAACCTTAAGTCTCCCCTGAAAAGAGTCTACTAGCCTAGTGGGACTAACTAAATAAATCAATTAATATGATATTTCAGTGACTTGTGCTAAGCTGCTTCACACAGCATCGCTCACTCAGTGTGGCACTCCTCTTAGCATCCTGTTGTTGCAGCGATGTCAGACTGGGATGGTGATAGTAGGGCAGTTTGGTGTGTAGCCAGCTAAAAAACATTTCTCGTTTCTCTGAAATAGGCAGGTTGCATGATGATAATATATGTTGTTGCAGAACGCACCTAGATTACCTAGATATAAATCTGTTTAATAGCATAAGCATCCTGAGGTCTTCTAGTATACCACTAATCATGGAGTACAGTTCTGAGCAACAGGGTGCAGCAGGTCTGAAGCTCAGCATTAATCACTCTGTTTGACTAGAATAACTCACTAAGGTATTTTGTACAAACTGCAAGCTGCTTGCTATGATCTCTGTAGTTTTGTCAATCTGTGCTGGCCATTGCATTAAATGCAAGTTTATCAGAATCCCCCTTCTCTATACAGTTCTGGCAAAGCTGAATAATGGAAGATCAGACAGTGAATATGACAGATAGCAGAATTTTAGTTCCAGTGTGAGTCCTGGGTTTAAAATGAAAGAATTGAAATGCTTTGATAATTTTTACAGATTCACCACATTTTAATTCTTCAGACATGCCAGCTTTTGAAATTAGTAGTGCTTAAAACATGCAACTAATATCTTAAATATTCTGCAGAATGATTATTTCAGTTGAAGAACTTTGGATGCATACTGTAATATTTAGGTGGCTGAATGAAGAAATTGGAATGTTTGAGAATAATTTGCAGAGATTCACCAACTTTCTTATTCTGTAGATATAGCAGTTTTTGAAATCAGCAACTTTTAAGACATGCAGTTAATGTACTATGTGTTCCATAGATGTACTGTGTCATCCCAAGGTCTCAGGATACTTTTTGTGATATTTAGATAAGCTTTCACTGCTGTTATCAGGCACCACTCAAATACGTCTAACAGTGTGACCTTCTAAAAGTATAGTCTGAATCTATGAGGGGCCATCTAAAAATAGCATCTCCTAAAATTTCTTTCTTTAGTTTAACATAATTTCTAAGGTTAATGTTTTAAAATAGCATTACATGTTACAGAAAAAGGCAAATATTTGCATCAATCCATATTAAATTTGGCTAGTCTTATATTTATTCTGTTTTGCTAATTGCTAAGCATCTCCAACTCCTGTTAATGCCCATTTATCAGAAGCATAGGTCATTTTTGCTGGGTCTATATCAGTTCCGTGAAAATCCATTACAGCGAATACCAAAAGAGCGATATGCATTAATCGAACCACGAATACACCGAACACACTAAACCGCGAAACTTAAAACATCGAACGGTCATAGTCAGCCAACCCCACCGCCCGCTACATACTACTTACCCAAACAAAATAAATAAACCACATACAAACACTAACCAAACCCTACTCCTAACCCTAAAGTAAAGCACCAAAACCCTACTTCTAACACTACACTAAACCCCACATACCCAACTATCTATGCACTATCCTTAACCCCTCCCTAATCCTAAGGTCCATAACTACCGCACACTTCCTCTAAAGAGATATACCCTAACAAAATAAATAATACACATAAATACATTTAAGAAAACCCTACTTCTAACACTACACTAAATCTTACATACATTACCTACTTACCTTAGCCCGCACCGTACCCTAAGATCCATACCTGTCACACACTTACTTTACGGAGCTATACCGCAGATGGGCCAACCAATACACTTCAACATTTTGAATTTCGCTGCTTTGGACGTTCGGCATTTACGTAGTTCGCGCAATATGTCAGTCATTTCGTATTCGCAGAAACGGCGTTTTGATCGTCTGATGGGGAGCCATTTTTGCCTTGTGCTGAATATAAACCTATGAATCATGAATATAACAGGATAATCTCCTGTTTTGAGATGTGAGCAATATTTTAGACCTGGTTGTATAACAGTGCAGTGGATAAGACAGAACTGTTACAGGAGGGAAGGTTCTTACACTAATAAGCACCACTATTTAATTTGCTGAGATCAATCTGCATCTTTATGGTCCAGTTGGGTATTGTAATGAATCATGTAAGATAAAGCTCAGATTGATTGTAGTGATATCATTACTTAGCATATCATGAAGCAACTGCTAAAAAATAAGTGCTGACAATTTCTAAGTATTTATTGTGTCATTTTTATTGATACTAGGATACTTATTTTTTTATATGCAGGTACTGCATCTGTTATGACTCCAGAAATATATGTTCTGGTATATTTTGTTTTTCGGTCTGAGACACAGTGGAATTACAAAAGAAAAAAAATGACATGCATATGAATGGGAACTCAAGACTTTGACAGTCTGTGCCATAGATATTTGACGGAGAAAGATTACTCAAAATAGGGCTGACACCTTTTCAGATATCAAATGTAGGACACTTCTTACAAATACATAACATTTTACTGGACAAAGCATACCCTAAAATCAATGCAAAAAATGGCAAACTGTTGTAAAGTTGCAGGTGTTTGGTTGCTTTATATCTTTCTCAAGTGTTTCAGATATAGTGTGATAGTTTTTTTGCAATATTTAGAGTTAACTTGTAAGTTAGAAAACACTGTCAACTAAAATATCAAGTTTTATTCATGTTTTTTGAAGAACACAAATGCTTAAATCAGGACTGTCCTTTTCATACGTTTATAGGTGTGTACTAGGCTAATAGCCCTAGAGCCTTTACAGGCCTAGCCCATAGAATTGCCCTGGCATCGTGCCGCATGACATTTTCCTTCAGAAAATCATGAATATAACAGAAGAAGTACAGATGGTAACTCTAGCTTAAAGACCAGAGCTCTTCCTTATCAGCACACATTTCATTCTTGCACAGCACATTGAAATGAAGCAATAAATATGTTGAACTGGAGCCAGTATTATGCAGGCATGCCTTTCTGAAGCAGCTTTACAAATTAAAAGGTCATGCCTTAAGTGCACACCCGTTATCTAGGCTTTGTGCACTCTTATTTGAGAGGAAATGACTAAGATTCAACATAACTTGTTCCACTGCCACCCCAAAATCCCATCCCAGCCCACTATACCTTTTAGTCACCTGCTCCATCCAAAACCCACAATTAATAAATAGGAGGCTGCCTTGTCCTTATTGTGAAAAGTGGTTTAAGATAATCAAATATACCTACATACTGAAAATCTTAGTCATACTACATTTCATAACAAAAAAGTATATATTCTCAGGAAACCCTCCAGAGACCAGAGAAAAGAAATACTTAGTGTCACCATTATTATAAGATTTCTTGTTTCAAGGGGACCATATAGACACTACCACAACCACGTGTGCATAGGTCTTCACTCAAAGCTATTTCTTGTTCCTTGAAGTGATAGCCCTTGAAGGCCAGCCTTAGATTTGTAAAAGCTAAACACATTTTTAAAAGTTCTAAAATTCAGAATATTAACCTTGCAAGCTCTCCTGCCTCGCTCCCTTCCCCAGGCCTTTCATGCAAGCATTGGATCTGAAAGATGCCTACCTCCATATATGCAAAGCCAAAGCAGACAGGCAGTATTTCAGGTTCAGAGCAGGGGAATTCCATTTTCAGTTTGGCTTGTTGCCTTTTGGTTTATGCACTGCACCAAGGTTATATACAAAAATGTCTGGCTCCAGTAAATTCCTTATGTAGAATAAATGGATTCATATCTACTTGTACATAAAGACTTTTTAATACATGAAACAACTCTGTAGGTGCCTAAAAAGACATGCAATTCACACTCTCATGCTGCAAGATTCTGTGACTCCATAAGAATCTTCCAAATCCCAGTTCTTGCTTCTTCCTGGGAGCATGGCTAGACACTGTGTGTCAGAAAGCCTTTTTAACCAAAATGAAAGCAATCTTTCTCTGCCAATAGTTCAGTTTATAGCACTTGTCTACCACTTCACAGTAAGAAAGTTTGTTTCTAAGGACATTGAGATGCATAACTTCTTCCATCCTTATAGTGCCAAGCACAAAGAGCAGATCACACCACTAAAGGCCATTCGAACAAATATAAAACGTGTAAGAAAAAAGAATGAACGTGCCACCTCTGGCTCTCAAATATTTAGATAACTGAAGCACTCAGTACAAACAGCAGTGTAGGTGGAAGCTTGGTAGCTCTTACAAGAACTGTTGAGCTGTTACAAACAGCAGTTTAAATTGAAGCTTGCTAAAACTGTTGAGCTGTTAGCAGCAGCTAAAACACTCGATACAAACAGCAGTTAGAGTGGAAGCTTGCTAGCTCTTACAAGAAGTGTTGGGCTGTTAAGAACAGGTGAAGCACTCGATATAAACAGCTGTTTAAGTTGAAGCTTGCTAGCTCTTACAGGAACTGTTGGGCTGGTAAGAAACAGCTGAAGCACTTGCTATAAACAGCTGTTTAAGTTGAAGCTTGCTAGCTCTTACAGGAACTGTTGGGCTGTTAAAGACAGCTGAAGCACTCTTGATAAACAGATCCTGAGGATCTGAAGAAGGTTAAGCATAACCGAAAGTACTTATCCTGTATTTTACTGTTTGTTTTACTATTTGTTATATATAATAACGAGTTTTTAACAGTCTGATTAGAACTGGGAAGCTCCTACTTAGATCAGTTTGTATCGAGTGCTTTAGCTGTTTTTAACAGCTCAACAGTTCTTGTTAGGAGCGGGTAAGCTTCAACTTAAACTGCTGTTTGTATCGAGTGTTTTAGCTGCTGTTAACAGCTCAACAGTTTTAGCAAGCTTCAATTTAAACTGCTGTTTGTAACAGCTCAACAGTTCTTGTAAGAGCTAACAAGCTTCTACCTAAACTGCTGTTTGCACTGAGTGTTTCAGTTATCTAAATATTTGAGAGCAAGAGGTGGCACGTTCTTTCTTTTTTCTTATCCTTATAGTGCCAGTAGAAAGACTTTATTTGTAAAACTCCTATGGCTCTTAAAACAACAGATGGTGTCAGTGTTCAAATCCTCTCCTGTCCCCTATCCTCCTACTCCCTATTTATTTATCCATTGCTGACTAGGTTAGACCCACTAGGCTGGCTGCCTCTTTTCAGGAATGAGGTGATATTTATACTACTAGGGTAAATTTGATCAGAGCAATGGGGAACTTTTACTCTTTTTGATAGGTGTTGTGGGATCTTTTACAACCATTTGAGCTACCACCAGGCTAAGAAGACGTGACTTCAGTTTAACATCTGAACGACAACAGATTCATGACTGCAACACCCCCAATGTTGCACTGCAGTGTCAACAATCCAATTACCTGGGGTAGGAATGGAACCCACAATTTTCTGGTCATTAGCACAAAAAGCTTGTTTCACCCTATATCCAAAAGGAGGTGTCTTGGTGGCTAGAACAAGTCAACCATAAACTTGGAGTCATATTCCCATGGAAACCAGACAGCAACCCCAAACTTCTCATACACACCCTGGGGGCGGGGGGT
This sequence comes from Protopterus annectens, assembly GCF_019279795.1. Classification (NCBI taxonomy): domain Eukaryota; kingdom Metazoa; phylum Chordata; order Ceratodontiformes; family Protopteridae; genus Protopterus; species Protopterus annectens. The sequence continues at coordinate 212,186,603 of NC_056732.1, read as the reverse complement.
GTCACTCAGGAGGGGAGGTCTTATGGTCCTGTCTTGGGACAGATTACAAAATGAAATAAAAAGAAAAGGCATATCAATGTGAAGGATATAGTGACAGTGATTTACAGAATAATAGGAAATACAAGGCAGTTGTATCTTGTGACCATTTATGCCTTATCCGTACCCATCTTCACACTGAACCTCATCTTTTGAGGAGGGTCAGGGGTGAATTCATGAATACCTATCAGATAATCCAGTTGCTATTTGAATGAATATTATGCATCACATTGCTTAATTTGCAGTGGGAATTTATTCTAGAGGTATGGAATGAACCTATCTTTCCACCTTGTATTTATCTCCTGGTGAAATTTTAGCTTCCATGTTTTAGAATTTTTGAAACTATTCGATTTGTGGATGTACAAAAGAAAAGAGTTGGGGCCACTGGAATATCTCAGAAGGCAAGCCATAGATGTCCTATCAGGAGTCTGGAAGATAATGAGTATAGTGACAGTGCTTTTGGTCTTTTCTGACCTGGCAGACATTGTCAATATGCTAGCAAACAAATTCACTGGAAACATCACCCCAGAGATGACTATCCAAAGTCCAATTATCCCTGCAGCACAGTCAGTGACTTAGCTGCTGTTTTGTAAGATCCTATGTAGGCTAGACATGGAGTTTTTAGGATTTGATTCACAAAAATGGTGCAATAGAAATAAACTGTTTGGTTCTCCAGAAATCAAACAACTGCACAAATCTTTCCCAAGGACACCTTTTCTATAGATATGGGGAATGCATGCTTTCTCTATCAGCTTGTCAGAACTACTTTTGTACACATTTCCTCAATCCCTTTTCTCCTCAGAGTAAGACAAAAGATAATGCAGGACAACTCAAAAATGCTTCTCCAGTATAGAAATTCCAGAACTTTTTCTGCTGCCTCAGTACCCAAACAATGGGGTCTCTCAGAGACCTCAGACTGAAGACTGTAAGGCTGACAGCATGGATAATCTCCAGTGAAGTGATTTTTTTTTTATCTTGGCTCATTGATTCTTACAAGACTATAGTTATCAGAAAAACAGAGATCCTGAGTATCTTGTAAGATTATATTCATCTTTCAAGACGTCTTTATACTCCTGAACTGAATAGAGGCAGCAATATTTTCAAAGTTGAATTTCTGAAACCCTATAACAGATGCTCACTTAAAACTTAGGCATCTACAAGCTGACATGATTAGCTAAGTATGTGTAGTGAAATGATCGGTATACATTCATTTGATCGGCCGGAGGATGGTCAATCGGAATACGGACAAAAGCAGTGTGGCAAAACCTCAAAAATGCGAACGCAATTGTTGCGAATCGCAACCCCCCCCCCATTTTGACCCATGGTAGCATTTGTTTAGGTGGTAGAGCGGTCGGAAATGTCGCATTCGTTGTTTGGTTTGACATTCCGACCATTCGACAATGAGAAATTCAGTAATAACACTCGGTATTATACCTGATTGAGCAATGTTAGCTCGATCAAACAAATGTATTCTGAAATTATCACCATGGGGATGTACAGAGGTGGAGTTTTAAGGGAAATTTGTAAAAAGTTATGAAAAGATGAGATATCATCCATGTTTGCATTAATATTCCAAAAATAGAGTGTAATACTATAGTATTGGGTGGTGTATGCAGGCATGGTGGGTAATATGAAGATATTCTGAGATGCAAATATTTATTTGTTAAGCAGTTTTGATTATTACTAATATTTTCATAGCTACATTAATTTTATAAAAGCTATGTGACCTGCAGTGAATAAATGGTGCCAATTTTATATAAAATATTAAGACACACAAGCTTATCACTGATATCTGACATCTAATATGCATGGATTTGTAGATTGATATTGTTCTGATATATCGTGAAGGGTCTGTATCACATTAAAACTCTTAAAAGTTCAAACCTCATATGGCCAACACCATATGATTGAACTTTTAAAAGTGCGAACACTTCAATGGAGATCTCCATACAGTGTGGAATGGAAAGATTTCCCTTTTCTGTGCTGTAGTGCAATCTCGGAGTTGGTATATTTAAAGAGCGGGGTGTATGTGGGGAGCAGACCCCCATGTTGGGGGTGCAGGGGGACTTGCCCCCCTGCTTACACCATTCAGGTAGTTTTTTTCTTTAGTTTATTTTTTTTTCATTACATTTTTGAACTTTTATAAATTTGATCATATGGTGTCAACCATATGACGTTTGAACTTTTAAAAGTTTGATTATGTAATATAGACGCTATTGTGAAGATCGTGTATGCATAATTGGTATACATTTCACAATATAACAAAATAGCAGTAAGCAACCCCTTTTTGACATATGTCATTATAAACTTCTCAAGAAGGAGAACAGATCTCTCACTGATATCCCATGTTTATCTTACGCATTTACAGAGAAGTATTGCTTATTTTGACCATGGCACTAGTAATTTTAGTAAGCAAAATATATTTTTTCTTTCATAGGTCTGCAATATAAATACCTTTGGTATTAACATTGTGTGTAGTCCATTGACTGCAGAAGAGTTTCCATATTTTGCATTTGTGTAACTCAGATTACTTATCAGATATTGCAGATGTTATAAAGTATTTATCCAGTACAGTATTTTGGAGAAAACTCACAGAAAGTAGTTTCCTGGATTAGAAGACCACTGGAAGCAAGACTATTAATTAGCCTCCTATTGCAAGGCACTGCATTCTGGGAAGCCTAATTCAATGAACTTATACCTAGCAAAATGGAAAAGATTCTCCATTTGGTGTCAAAGCAGAGACCATGACATGACCCAGTCCTTGGTTCTAAAATGTCTGCCTCTATCATTTCATATGCATGCTTTGGAACAGCCACACTTTTCTAGATTATTTTTATTTATTTATTTATGTACGTGTCTTTTATTAACTGGGTTAGTCCACTGGGCTGATGGCCCATTTTCAGTGGAGACCCGAGGAGAAAAGCTTCACAACAAAGAATGACGATAACAAAGTTAACATTACAAGTAATGTGAATTTGTATACATAACTACATGCATTCCTGCCGTATATGGATGAGTATACAGCATCGTGCATTTATGTGGTAGTGAAAATTAACAGAGCGTAACATTCAGCAAAAACAATAGCTGAAAAGTACAAAAGATAGAGACCTGCAGTAAAAATGAATATTTACAATAGGGCATCAGGAAAAAAAGCTCTTAAAACATCTTTAATGACTAAACCAGTTAGTAGAAAGGAAAAAAAGGAGTAATAAATAGAAGGGTTGAAGTAGAGGGGTGGGGGGAGGAACGTTTAGCGAAGTCAAGAAAGTGAAAGAAAGCTGAAAATGTGAAGACTGACGGGGGTGGGTGGGAAGTATAGTAGGTAAGGAAGAATATAAGTATAATATTGCTCAGTGGCAGAGTTGAGGCATCACAGTACTATATGTATGAAAGTTGTATTAATGTAAGGAGAGAAAACTTTTTATGGTCTAATAATTCAGCAAGTATGTCTTAGGTAGGGTGGTGACAGGTGCAGGAGGGAGAGTTAACAAGGTAGTTCCTCAGTTCTCTTTTAAAATGAAACAAGGATTGAATAGAATATATAGTAGTTGGGAGTTTATTCCAAGTTTGAGATATGGAGCATTTATAAAGTAATCTGCCTATTGTTTTGTTAGGCCTGCAGATGTCAAGTAGCAGTTGATCAGTGCTATGGAGGGATCATGAGGGTTTGTATAAGGATAGGAGGGCGGACAGGGAGGGACAGTCTGCAGGTTTGTAAAGAAGAGAATGTGTCATCATTAGCTGAGAAAGTTAGAACAGTTGAGGGAATTCAAGCCAATGTAGTTAGTTAAGGGCAAGGCAGTGATGGGATTTATAAGGCAAGTTACATGCAAATCTAGCTATCTGGTTGTAAGCTTGTTCAAGTTTAGTTAAAAGATTTGCTTGGAGGTGGGTAAATATAGGGGAAGCATAGAGTAGGCAGGGGAGGAGGTAGGCATGAGCTAGTGAAGTCCTTGAAGTGATGGATAAAAAATTGTGTTTCTGTACACTAAACCTAGTTTTTGATTGGTCTTTTTGATGGATTGTTGGATATGATGGTCAAATTTCAGTTGATCATCAATTGTAATTCCTAGAAGTTTGGTACAGGAGTCAGCATAAATTATGGTGTTGTGTAAGGAAGAAGAGACTGAAGGACATTTTAGTGTTGGACATAGATTTTGGAAGAAAAAGAAGAATCTTAGTTTTCTTTGAGTTAAGGATAAGTTGATTATTGATTAACCGATGTTCATTGGTGTTTAAAGAAGTCTGGGTGAGGGAGTGAAGGTCAGTAGGGTTGTTGGAGAGGGTAATAAGAGTAGAATCATCTGTGTACTGGATCAGAAAAGAAGTGCAGCAGGAGAGCAGAGATTGTTAGTAAAGATATTAAAGAGAAGGGGGCCTAGAATGGATCCTTGGGGTACACTTGTTCTGATAGGTAGGAAAGGTGAGCAGGAGGTCTGCCATCTAACAGATTATCATCTGTTGTTAAGGCAACTAGAGAACCAGAGAGTAGTCGAAGCAGAGAGGTTGAGTTCAATTAGTTTACTGAGAAGCTTAGGGTGAGAGATGGTGTTGAATGCCTTGGAGAGTTCAAGGAATAGGCATGACACCAGTTTATTGTTATCTCTTGCCTCTGCTATAGTCTGGATGAAGGATAGAAGGGCTGTGGATGTGGAATGGTGGGACCTAAATCCATGTTGGGAGTGGGGTAAGGAAATTTTCTTTGAGTAGATATTTAAGAAGATATTTGTGATTGCATTTCTCTAGAATTTTTGAGAGAGGGGAGATAGTGGCTATAGGTTGGAAATTGGAAGCGTTGGTGGAGTTACCTCCTTTGTGAAGTGGAATTGTATAAAAGGGTTTCTAAATTTCAGGGACTGAGGATTCTTTGATAGAATGGTTGATAAGAATTGAGATGGGATATGCTATAGTATTTCTAGCAAGTTTGAGAAATTGGGGAGGGTTCTCAAAGGAAGGAGAGCACGTTTTAAGTTTCTGCAAAAGGGATTTTATATAAGCAGTGGAAAGAGAGAAGGATGAGTGGAGACAGGTGGTGGAGGGGGTGGGGGTTGTGATTAGTTGTTGCTGGGGTGTTAGTTTTCAGATAGAGTCTATGAAGTAGTTGTTTAGTAGGGTGGCGGTTTCAAGAGGTGATTTATTGAGGAAGGGGTTGGGGGTAGAAGGTTTCACTAGATGGAGAATATTGTTCATGGTGTATCAAATTTTTTGGGGGTTTGAAGTATGATTAGCTTGATTTTCATGATAGAATTTTTCTTGTCTTGGATAATATGTTTTATAGTAAGGTTTCTTTGAATTTTAGGAGGAGAGAAGAAGATTTTGACTTTGTCCATTGTTTCCAGGTAGTGTATCTAAGTTTCATGGTGGAAAGGGTATCTTTAGAGAGCCAGGGTGTGAGTTAGATTTGATCCTAATTTTCCTGATGGGTGCCAGGGTGTTTAGTATGTTTAGGAAAATGTTGTTACATTCATGAACAGCATCAATTAGAGGAAGGTTAAACAGATGAGAGCAACTGACAAGAAAAAATTGGTTGTTGAAAGTTTCTGTGTTCAAATTAGTCCGGTTGTGGCAGTCTCTATAAAGGTAGGTTTCTGAGGTTTGAGAAGATATCTTAGTATCAAGATGGGAAGGTGGTTGCTTAAGGAATCTGGTAAAGTGCTGGAATTATGGTACTCATTAGGGTTTGAAGTTAAGATCAAATCAAGAATGGAGGTGGATGTTTTATTGATCATACATTGGACACACAGGTTTACCGGAAATTTCCGGAATATAATGCCTTGTTGCATGCTTCTAGTCACCATCCTCCCCATATCATAAGCAACATACCTAAATCCCAATTTATGAGAATTCTAAGACTTATGAACAGCAAAGGTGTGACCTGGTGGGTAGATTCAGGGCAAGGGGATACAATTCTGGCACCATTACCATGGCTTGTAGGGAGGTATCTTCATTAGACAGACAGGGATTCAGAGTTTGGAGATTCCCTATATCCTTGTTTATTAGGTCCATGATGATGTGTTCCATAGCTTTGCATTTCAGACTCATCAGGCTAATGGGGCATTGGTTCCCAGGGTCTGTAGTCAGTCCTCCTTTGTGGAGATGGATGACTTTAGCAGTGTGCCCTTTGCTAGGGACAAAGCCTGAGGTGAGGCTGTGATTGAACAGGGCACACAGGTGAGGTGCCAGTTCACTCTGTAGTTCATGTCGAACACATCCAGGGATATTGTCAGGTCCCATAGAAGCTGTATTCTTGGCCTTGGACAGTGCTGTTCTAACCTGTGCAGCAGTAATACTGGGTGCCTGGCAATCTACTGGTATTGTGATTGGTCCTTTGGGGGGAGGGGTAACGTTGGCACTGAATCTGTCGGCCAGTATATTGGCAATATCTGTTGGCTCGCTATAGGAGGTACCATTGTGCAGTAGCTCAGAGCAAATCTGGGTATTGCCCTGGAGATTCTTTACATAACTATAGAAGGCCTTGTGGTTGTCTTTACTATCCACTGCAATTCTGTTTTCATACCTAGCTTTAGAGGATTTGATGAGGGATCTCAACTTTTTGCTGAGGCTGATAAGGGAGTTTTTCCAGTCTTGGGTCTTCACCTTATTCCGCATCAGTTTCCTCCTTCTGTTTTAGAGTTTGTTTATGGCAGGGGACCACCAGATTTGCTTCCTTTTTTTGGAGGAGAGTGTCTTGGTTCTATTGGGTATGGTGAGATCCATGCATTTATGTACGTGTTCATACTGTGCACTGGTGTATGACTCAGTGGTCATGCAATTATTCTCCATTTGCATGGGTGTCTTAAAGTTAGCCAGTTCTGTTTTTAGGAGCCCAAAGTTAGCTTTGGAGAAATTTTTCATGGTGGTTACCTTTGCGGTGGGGGGAGGGATGTGGATTTCCAAGATGATTAGTTTGTGGTTGGATCTAACCAGGAAGGAGTTAACTATTGGTGTAGAGCAATGGTCGCCCATGTCAGTAATGACCAAGTCAAGGATGTTGCTACCTTTAGTGGGGGTAAGAATGAGCTGGTCCAGGGCTTTGAAATTAATGAATTCCAGGAAACGTTGGGCAAGCGTGAAAAATTATATGACGTCTTAATATAGGCAACAGAAGAAGTCATATATTTTTCAAAGTGTATTGGTACATGAGTAGTTTTCTCAGTTAATGGAGGCTTAGTTGAAGCTGCCCAGTATGAGAGTCTTAGGTTGGATGCTAATATTCTCCAGGGTGCTTAGGAACATGGAGTGTGAGTCTTGGGACATGGTTGGGGACCTATAGCAGGCTACACTCTGAATCACTGTCTTACCCAATGTTATCTGCATCTGAAGTATCTCTGATGCATTATGTTGGGCTACCAGTCTGGAGGTGTGTGCATCCTTTATGAACATAGAAACACCCCCACCTTTGGAGCTTTGATCCAAGTTCTGGGACCAAAAGGTGTGGAATGAGTTATAGCCTGGTAGTGCAGGGGTGCTTTCTGCTGCCTTGAACCAGGTCTCTGTTACAGCATGAATGTCAATGTTCTCCATTTTAAGGAGTGCTTTGAGCGAGTGCATTTTGAGATTTAGACTTCTAGCATTGAGCAGCATGACCCTCAGACTGTATTTGTTTGTAGCTGTTACAGTGGTAATTTGGTCTTTGGAACACCGCCTAAAAAGGTACTATAGGGGTGGCAAGAGCCTTGGCCAGTATTCAGAAGCCCAGCAGTGACAGATGTAGGCCATCTCTGGCAAAGCATCGAGGTCTCTCAATCATGTCATCCCAGACATACAGATACTGGATCCCCTTAGAATGACACCAGAAACTTAGCCAGTTGTTGAAATCAACCATTTTCTGCTTGTACTGTGGTACCATTCTGGGTGACGGCAGGATTCTGTTCAGGGCTAGGGTCATACCCGCCTGGGCTACATAATCCGAAAGCTCCTCCATGTCTCTTTTCATGTAGTCCCGGAGGTACATCACAGGTCATTCACACCTACATGTACAATGACAGAGTCATATTTGTACCTGTTGTTGAAGGACCTGAGTCCATGCATTATGTGGCAAATCCTGGCACCTGACAGGCAGCTGACTGTTACTTTCTCCTTATTCAACCTACTGAGTGGGACATCAGTGTGCCTCACTATCGAGCCACCTATGACTAGTGTGTTGGGCATGCTGTTTTGCCTTAGGGGCTTTGGTTGAGTAGCACACTGTTTAGGAGAGTCATGTGTCTTGTGATTAGTGTTGTGTTGTGGTCAAGTGCATTTCTGCCTTGGAGGTGTCTGCTGTTTGGGTAGATTTTTATTGAGAGCCTCCATGAAGGTGGGTGTGCAGTTTGTGTTTTTATGTGAGAGCTATGATGGTGGGTGTTCTGGAGGGCTATGTGTTGCATGTGGTGTGGTGCAGGTGTTGACCTCCTCTTGACTAGTCATTCCAGTCTTGGCTGGAGAGTGTGTGGCTTCCAATTTGGATATATAAGTGCATCCCTCGCAAGTCTAAGTGTTGGGAGGTAAGAGGAGAGGGTTGTCAGTGTACATGAGGCAGTTGCTACATTGCCACAGGATGCCCAAGTTCACCAGGTTAATAGGAGAAAGCACAGGGAACTGACTTTTAGACATGCCTGGAGGGGTGGGCATTAATAATAAGTACTGAAGTTGTTTCTTTGTAGAATGTTTAGTGCTGGTAGCATTTTTGTGTGCTACAGTAATTGCTACAAAGAGTCTAGTAAAGTGCTAGACTCTAATAAGCTAGTAAAAGTGCAGGAGAGGAGAGAACTAGCAACTCTAAGGAAAAAATTGAAGAGCAGACTTTGGTACCACTCAGAAGCTTACAAACAGTCCTGGATACAGCAAACCTGTATCTGGTGTAGACTAGTTACAGGAAAGGTGGGAAACAAGCACAGACACAGGCTTTTAAACCAGAAAGTTGAAAGAGGTGGAAAAACTGCCCAAACGGCCAATAAACTACAATTTCTGGGCCAGAAACCACTCCTCTTGTGTTAGATAGGCTACCTAGTGCTTACCACTCCCACCGATTAGCAAGAAGATGAAATACACTAGCATGCTGCTATTTTATGTGAGTATATTATTGAGATGAGGAGAGTGAAATTATTGAAAGTATGGAGTTTTTGTAAGAGAGTTAAGAAGGTGTAAGGATGAGCAATAGGTAAATGAAGGGGAAAATAGAGTAAGATATGGCAAATTCAGGGTTAATCAGAGGTGGAGAGAGGGAAATTGATTTCTGCTATAGAGCTAAAAGGAAGTGGGAAGAGTGGGAGATAGGGGATGGTGAGCAAAGTATGGGAGGGTTTAGTGATTAGGGTAGGAATGTATTGTAATTGGATACTTGGAGTGAGGGGGGGGCTCTTACAGGGAGGTTAGAGTATAAATGTAGAGTATTCTGGGGTGGGTAGGAAAGGGGGTAGAGCAGTGGAGTGGAGTGAGCCTGACTTTAGTGAGGGAAAATGGAGCAGGGCTACACCTGAAAGTGTGGGTCGCCAACAGAAACAATCAGTTAAAACTGTGAGTAGAGGCAATTAAAATCAAAGAAGCAGTGACCTGTGCCAGATTCTAATGGGAGTGGGAGCAAAGCAGTTTATCTGGTAGGAAAACATTCCAGTGGAGCTGTTTTTAGTGGCTGAGAAAACGAAAGTAAAGGTAGGTAGTGTCAGCAACAGAGCACGGACAAGTGGATATGTACAGCAGGGATAGGTAGTAGATATGGTAGAAAACTAGAATTGTACCAGCAGGGTTAAGGGAAAGAGAGTAGAAATAGGAGCTAGGTGTGGTGATGTGCAGTCAGCTGTACCCAGGCAGGTGTAAGCAGGAATATAAATGGGTTATACATACTTTAGTTTAGTAAAGTTAGAGAGGAATTGCACAACCAGTTATAAGGGTGAAAAAGGAGCTTCAGCAGTACTTTTGATTGGAGTTTCACTTAGTATTTTGGATTGCTGAGGACAGGTATCCTTGTCTAACAGCAGAGACAGTCTAAAATACAGGCAAAATAAACATAGCTACTCTTGCACCTCACCACATATGAAGCTGAACGGTAGAGGATCTAGAGTGATGTGAGATCTTGTGAACAATTCTTCTAGGTATTTCTACATCTGAGTCCACCCAAGAAAGAGTGTTCACAACAATGGTTTCTCAAATATTTCATAGAAAAGGTAACAATAGCCAAAATCCATGGACTGAATGTAATCATAAAGACTTAAAAACTAAAAAAAAAAGTTATAGACATTCAGAAGCAATGTAGCTGAAACAAGTGATGCCCTTGAGGTGTCATTTGCATATATCACATGGGCCACCACTACAGGAGGTTCAAGGTATCACACAATGAAAACTCTAGCTTGGCTGGGTTTTTCTGGGTTTTTCTTGCAGTATTCTTGAAACAGGTAAAACTGACCTCCCTGTTTTTTTACTCTGTTTCCCAAAACAAAGGAGAAAAGCCTCGCATTTCCTAGATGTGGATAGGCAGTGAGATAATATTTGGACAAACAAACAAACAATAAATACCAGTTATTTGCATTATCTGCACAAGGTTGGAGATGAGCTGTTAATAAGCAAATAGTTTCCAAATGGACAGCTGATTACATTTCCTTCCACTCTTCATTCCATGGCAAGACTATCCATAGCATGTTACGTCCCAGCCTACTAAGGCCACTATGGCCACCACTGATTTTCTAAAGAGATCAGCATAAAGCTCACAATGGAAGCAGTTAGATGCTCATCATCTAACATGTTCTAAAACATTACAAACTTGATATCTCTACCAGAGCAAGGGTGGGGTTTGCCACAGCAATCTTATAGGGCCTCTTACAATCCAGTCCTTCTTGGGTCCAAAAGCCTTAAAGTTTGCTTGCTTTGCAAGTCTTCCCAAAATGTTGTCACAACTGCAGTAGTAGGGAGTATGAGGAACATAATACAGTCATGTTAGGAACTTACCATAATTATAGATGTTGAAGACATCCACTGCTGTAGTAATGTCTCTTCCTCCACCACTACTCCTTTCCTTTCCTTTTCTTTGTTTTTTGGGTGGGGTCTTTTTAGTATTAGGGTGGATATATCCTCAGTCTTCATGCTTGCCCTCCCAGTCCATCACCCTTATAATGGTCCTTCCACACCATGTTAGTAGAGGCAGCTTTGTAGTCCCTTCTGATTGAGCATCCTGGTCAGGGGTGCACTTTACATATGGACCTTTTTGTGCACTAGTCTCAGACATAACCCAAATGGAAATCAGGTCAAGAAAGAAATAAAAATAATGCTGGGGACATCTGTCTTATACCACAGATGTACTTACAGTACATCCAAGTGAAATGACATCCTTCTGGTCAGGATGGGGGAAGGGTGCAAAGTTCTGAAAGTCAGGGTAGACACAGGGCCTTCTGCATCAAAAGTCTCAAGAAGTTACCACACAATACCATCTATCCTTAAAGATCTACAATTATGGCGAGTTCCAAGCACAACTCTTATTTCTTCTCCATCAAGTCAGCTTCTGCTAATCTTTGGGCCTATTCTGACATGCAGCAATGTCATATCCCAAGGGTTGCCAGGTAATTGCCCACTCCATATTGACAGTAAATGGTGCTTTTGTGCCACTAATGAGGACTAGAACAGCTGTGTGACAGGCCTGATACTTCCTAATGATACACAGCCTGTTAAACTAGTGTAATGTGTGGAAACAGTACTGATGAGAGGCAGAGAACGTGTGTGTTACCGGCTTTGGTTTGATATGGCAGAAAACATTGCCAACAACTGACACAATTATTGGTGAGGGGGAGATCAGCTAACCGAATGCAGAGTTAGTTCTTGTTCTTAGAGTATACTTCTCTGCTACCAATCTTTGCCACTAATGAACAAGAACAGCAACTTTTACATATTTACTGCTTTTTTATGTCAGAATGTAGAGTTCTGGTACTATCCCAACCTTTGCCAGTACCCATTTTTGAGAAGGCAGCATATCTCTCTGAAAAGTATGCTGCTGCCAATTTAAAAATGCTATACTCTGGTAGCATTATGACCTAGTCTGGCCTCACTGTAGAGGCAGAAGTACATTTACAAACCAGCTCTGCTGTTATTTACCACTGTAATAGTTATGTTTGTCATTACTGGTCCTGTAATAGTGTCATCATTGAGATAAAAGAGGATCTGTCTTAAATCCAGGACATGAACAGACAGAGTTTTAGCACCATGCTGACTTATACTATTGTCATTTATGGCAAGGCGAGGATTTCTGCTTCTGCTGCTGTACAACATTGTGCTGCTCAGCAGTACAATGAGTGAGGTACAGACTGTCCATCCAGTATGATGTCATTCTGTGATAATTGCTTTCTGACTCCATTTTGATATACATTGACAAAGGCTGAAATAAAAGCAGATTATTATGTTCTGCCACCACAAAGCACGACAGGTAACACACAAGCTGTGTGTGTGTGTGTGTGTGTGTGTGTGTGTGTGTGTGTGTGTGTGTGTGTGTGTGTGTGTGTGTGTGTGGGTGTGTGGTAGTTTAGTACAGGGGATTAAGGTAATAAACTGCTAAAGATCTTCACCTTTTGAAGTCTCCATTTGCCCATAATGTGACCTCACTTAACCAGCCAGTGCCCCAAGCTGCTAATAAAATTAGACCTCAATCCATTTTGGACAATTCCATTAACCCATTAATGACTGCTATCAGTTAGTTAATTAAGTGCGATATTACTGATTTTCAGCAAGCCGGATCACAAATTGCCTAGGGCTTTAAATGTCACAGAAAAATAATGTGAGAAAATATTTTCAAATGAAAAAGACAAGCATCTTTTGCATTTCAAATCATAGCACCAAATACCACAAATTAAGTACTGCAGTTTAGTTGCAATGAAACAAAAGCACTGTGTGTGGTCTTTCTCTCAAGCTCTGTTGGCTTCAGTTGGACGATGCAACTAGTGATATAGGCATGATTAGCTCCCTAAAACAGTCAACACTGTCAGTGTTAATGAGTTAAGAAAAGGTTTAAAAAGGATAAATAAATAACTGTATAGGCAGTGAAGAAGGGAAGAATGTATTGTGACCAGTATGTAGTGAATGGGGTCAAGTCTGCGTAGTGGTAGTGACATGGGTGGAGGAAGAAGAAATATTCCTATTAGCTTTATAACAGGACACTTGACATAATGACATCTGTGGTCCTCTAGAGTAATGAAAACTACTAAAGTTAAGAGATTATGGTTAGAATATTAAAACTGAGACATGACTTGCATAGTTTCAGAAGTTTCACTCCAGTAATCTTAACACAGGATAAAATTATGATAGTGGTACACTCTGCTGAGATACCTTATTGTGATTGGCTTTTGATTGTAAATTATTTCTGAATTCAGTTTGATAAAAACTCGCAGTTTTTACTTTTCTTAACTGTTATGTATGTATATATCTGTGTGTGTGTGTGTGTGTGTGTGTGTGTGTGTGTGTGTGTGTGTGTGTGTGTGTCTATATATATATATATATATATATATATATATATATATATATATATATATATATATATATATATATATATATATATATATATATATATATACATATATATATGGGTCTACTACTAATGACCGACACGATTCCCGACAGAAAACTCACCGGCGCCAGATGACGAAAGACCGACAAAGGGAATGATCGATACGCTTGTGATGTGTGGTGTGATGATGGAGGAGAGGAGCGGTCAGTGTGTGTTCGTGTCGGGTATGGTTGGGTCGGGTAAAGTAAGTGTGTGCTAGTGAGGGACTGTTTAGGTAGGGTTAAGTGAGTTAGGGTTAGGGGGTAGGGTGTGGGTGTGTGTGTGCTGTGATGGGTGGGCTTAGGGGGGGAGGGGTGGGTTTGGTAGGGGTGTGGGTGCAGGTGTGGTGTGTGTGTGAGGGTGGGCTAGGAGGCTAGGGGGGTAGGGTTAGTGGGGTGTGGGGTTGGGTTGAGGTGGGAGGTAGGTGATGTGTTGGTTAGTGTGGGTGGGTTAGTGGTGGGGTTAGAGGTGTGGGTTAGGGTAGGGTGCAGGTAGTAGGTGTGGTGTAGTGGGTAGTGTGTAGGGTATGTTTAGTTCCGTGTCGTGTGTGTTGTGTGTATGGTGGTGTGTTGTGTTTGGTGTTGTGTTGTTGTGTTTCGGTTGTAGTTGTGTGGTTTTTGTGGTTGTTGTTTGTGTTGTCGGTGTTTTGTAGTGTGTAGGGTTTTATTTCCATTCGGTGAGTTTTGTGTGTAGATTGTGACCCATATATATATATATATATATATATATATATATATATATATATATATATACACACACACACACACACACACACACACACACACACACACACACACACACACACACACATATATATCTATCTATCTATATATATATATATATATATATATATATATATATATATAGGTACATGGGTCCCCTTCAGAGTATTGAAATTGCAGAACATCGATCCTCTGATCATCGAGGCTAGAGGATTGAAGTTCTGCAATACTGAACTCAGTAAAATAAATAAGTAAATAAAATGTGAAAACTTTTTATTTCACATTTTTGCAGGGGGCAAGCCCCCCTGCACTCCCCACACTCCCTGCTGCTAAAATATACCAACTCATAAATTGATTACACTACAGTGAAGAGAGTGGCATGGAATGGGAAATTTACCATTCTGTTCACTGTAGTACGATCTCGGAGTTGGTATATTTAAGTAGCATGGGGTGTGGGGTGCAGGGGGTCTTGCCCCTCTGCAAAAACTTACAAGCAAAGTTTTTATCTTTTTTAATTTAGTCTATTTTCATGTTTAATGTTGTAGAAAATCAATCATCTCATGCTTGATGATGTGTGGTTCAATGTTCTGCAACTTCGAGCATTTGAAGTAGACCCATATACGTATATATATATATATATATATATATATATATATATATATATATATGATATCATAGATTCTTTTATGCAAAAAGTGTTGTTTTGAAGAAGTCCTCTGTGGACAAAAGCGGTGATTAAATATTTTATATGCTAAAGATTTGGCTCTTATCCTTTGAGTGCTCAATGGATATTTTTGTTTTATTTGTTGAGACTATTTCCACTTGTGATTTTTTCATTATTTATGCAAAAATTCTTTCTAAGTATTTTTAAGTTATCTTTCATGCAATTAAGAAATAAATATATATCACATGAAATAGCTATTCAACAGAGCATAGAAGAAGCTATTACAGCACTGCTTTATTTATTAGCTTATTTGCTTGTTTACTTTTTGTTGGTAACTGAGTATATGAACTGGTAGTGAAACAATTTTCAGTTATGGCATAGGTCAGGGTATGTGCCATTTATGTAAACCTGTGTATATTAACAAGGCTGAGTGTTGCATACTGAATTACCTAATAAGATTACACAGTCCGTGAATTGCTATGATTATCCTAGGCTCATTTGATACATATTTCCATGAGTGTGCATCTAGACTATAAGTAAGATACTTAGAATCAGCCTCTGAGATCTCCCAAGAAAGAGAATTCCTGTAAAAAATGTATGGATCATACAGATTTTTTCTTTAGGCTGTTTTAATCTAAATTACAGTTAGAAAGTCTTAACATTATTTTTTGTGATAAATGAATACATGAATAATATGATATTATACCACACCATAAAAAGATATATCGGATAAAACCATAACCACTTTTAACAAAGAAAGCAGATAATATTACCTCCACATTCCCACCCCATCCTGCTATAATGCAAGACAACAATTATTTTTCCTTAGCAACGCTAAACAATAGACAGAAAGAAGATTGGCTAGCAAAACAGCAGCTAATGTGAATTCTTTATCGCTGCTTACAAAAATACTCATATTTTAACTATTTATGAAAATGTGTTCACCATGCCATCAGTGGAAAGGGTTCATTTTCTGAAATGGGTAAATTCCATTTCTATAGATTCTGTAGTATAGTGGTTATCACATATGCTTCACACACAGAAGGCCCTGGATTTGATTCCCAGTTAAGCCATTATTTAGGTAGGGTGAATAAACTTATAAAGGCCATGGTTTAGTCTAGTATATACCAATGAAAGAATTATTTTTTGTTGTGACATTAGCTGCTAAGTGCTATGCATTCAACACAGTTTTGTGTTATGTCTGATGGATTGTTATTAAAACCTTTTTTTTAACATTGCTCATGTTTTTGTTTAAATCTTACATAGAGATTTGTGGAGCTGACTGCTCATTTTTGGATTATTTCTCCTGGTTATGAATACTATGTGAACTCCTTTTCCTAGGTGCTAAGTGAAGCATTTTAGGCTGATTGCACTGTGTAAGGTATGACAGTCCTAATAGCCAACATTTATATAGGAAAGACTAAATCATGTTCATATGCTTATTTAACAATATCAACTACTTTTAGCCACCTGCTATTTATCCTTAGGCATAAGTACTATATATGCCCTCCAGTATCAATGCCTTGACACCCATGCCAACAGATTCTTATTATTTTTGTGAGCCAGCCTCCCTCTTTAGGATCCCGTTGTATTCTATAAAATATTTCCTCCACATTGTCCTATTTAATTTTGCCAGTCCTAATAACCACCATATTGTATTCATAAAGTAGCAGAAAGTATTCTAAGAACTAAGCCAACATGGGAATGGAGAAAGGAGATTCTGCTGAGAGGGATGACTTCAATTAGGGGTACACAGAATAGGCAAGAGGGGGTTAGAATTTACTGGAAAAAACTGACAAAGGAACTAAGGTAGTGGGAGGAAATAATTAGAGAGGGAAAGTTAAAAGTATCAGTCTACTTAACATTGTACAGACTGCTCAGAGCTGATCTGTGTCTCGCCTAGAAGTCAATATTGGACCCTGCCCTACTAGAGTTGCTCCATATCCATAAGTCTAACTCCTCGTACATTACCCACTCGAAAGGCTTAAATCTAATATGTGACATCAACAAAACCTGCTGGAGACAGGTTTGTCTTCCAGAGGCTGCCCTATCTCTGGAATAGATTTCCTATACATGTCAAACAGAATACCTCTGCGACCCTCGTCAAGCACAACCTTAATGAGTGGATGGGAAAACACAAATTTGTCCCAGGGGTTCCACCTGTGTCCCTTGGTGACAAGTGTTGACTTAGGTTTCTTTTCTGGGGATAAACTCTTGGCTAGGCGTATAAGGGCCCCAGCACCATTAGCCTAGTAACCTCCTATGATCCCATAAAAAAATGGAAAGAGGACAAGAATACATTTAGACTACAAGCTAGAGATTGCCTTTCCTATAAAGGATTAATATCAGATTATAGGCAAAGAGAAAGGAATGGGGGTATCCTAGGTCAAAAACCAGAACTGGTAGAGATTTTAGTAAAATCTTGAATAGAAGCTGCTGGTTAAAAAGGGGATATTAGAACGACATATGAAATATTATATAACTATAAGAATCAGTCAGAGTAGGTTAGAAAGGATTGGAAAGAGAGAACAGAAAAGCATTTCACAAAGAAACAATGTGACAACAGATTTATGGCTCACAAATATGCAACAAAGTCTAGAATATTTAGGATTTCTGCTTGGAAGTGTTTGCATAGGTATTTTTATACCTCAAGCAGACTCCAAAGAATTTTACCTCAGGTAGACTGTAAATGTTAGAGGTGTGATGGGAAAGAAAGAGGTAATAGGGAACATACTTTTTGGAAGTGTGATGAGTTGACAGACTTTAAAAATTCCCTGCAGAAGACTTTGTCAGAAATAATAGATCAGCAGATTAGTGTAACTAAGAAAATTAGTTTTTGATCTGTGATACAGAATTGGAATTAACTATAGATAGTAATGCCTTGCTGAGTTTAATTCTGGTGGCTACCAAAAAATTAGTTACTAGAAAATGGAAGTCAAAATCTAAACCAACCATAATAGAAGTAGTGGATATAGTAACAGAGATAAAAGAACTGGAAGTGGGTTCTTTAAAAAGGGTAGAAGGAAATTACTAGAAAAAAATTGGAACTGTGGGAGCTATATATGAAGTATGATGTTTTGCAGGAGGAGTGAGCTTTATGGAAAGGCCAGACCTGAATGAGCTATGTCATGCTCTGTATAGAAGATTGTATGTGATATATAATGCTTGCAAATGAAAATAGTCACTATGGTTTGTTTTCATTTATGTAAATGTATAATAGCCTGTGTCGTGAGTAATAAGTTAATAAAGATGTTTCTTTTTTTTTAAAGGTGGGTAAATCATGTCAACATGTTAATTTAACAATCAACTGCTTTTAGCCACCAGTTATTTATCCTACGGCATGAACACCATATATGTACTCCAGTACCAATGCCCTGACAGCCATGTCAACAGATTCTTATTATTTTTTTGTGAGCCAGCTTCTACCTTTAGGAACCCTGTGCAGTCTATTAAAATATGTTCACCACATTGTCCTATTAAAGAAAATAATTATGCATCAAATGTCTTATCTGTATTCCTTCTGATCAGCATTATCTCCCTGGTCCACTTTTTGTTTTTACTTGGGACTATGTGTTATAGCTTTAGTCATGCTTAAAATCATAACTACAGAATTTTATGTAATTTATTATCAAATCTTCAAATAAAATTAGAGTATTTTTATGACAGTGGTCCTATACTGAGTTGCTCTTAACCTTCTATTTCACAGATTAAGGTCTCCAAGAAGAAAAAGGACACTCGACTGAGTGCAGTGAGATCATATTCTGATTTCAGGCACTCCTACTGTGTACAAAGAGAGCATCTGGGAAACAGAAAAAAAATTAAGCTTGTTTCCTGCCTTTCCTGTTAAGTGGTATAGACTATTTGTAGGCTTCTGAGCCCCCAAGCCCTTCTGTGTTGGAGGGAAGCCTTCTAGCTTAGTTTTTTTTCTTATAACTAGCCAGTTTTCTAGTTTCAGCACTCAAATCTGTTTCTTTGATCTCAGCACTTGTTCAGAAAAAAAAAAATGTCATCTGCTTTTACTGTACTTGTGTTTCTACCTACTTTATTTTACTTTTGCATCATCTTAAAAGTACTCAGTTGTATTTATTACTGCTTGGTGTAACTCATTCTAAGCCTTTTGGTTTAAACACTTGGGCTTCGGACCAGTTGTTTTGCACTGAGAGGGTTTGTGGTCTGCACTGTAGTGGCAGAACAGGTAGCTTACATCCTTCTAGGTTGGGAACTGCTGATTGAGGGCACAGTGCCTGTTATTCTAAAAGTGTATTAATTCTGGTTTAAGCACTTGGGCTTTCAGGCCAGTTATTTTACATTAAGAGGGTTCGTGGTCTGCACTCCTGTGGGAGGAGAGGCTGGACTCTGCCCTTCTGAGCTGGGAATTTCTAGTTAAAGACTTATAGTGCATGCATATCTGAACTGCTTCTTACTGAAGTTGGTGCGCCTTGTTTGCTGTGGCATAGACTGGATTCGGGCCTGCTGGATCTAGCTTTGTTTGTGTAACTTGAGCACTAATCCAGGCATTCTCTAAAGTATTCAATTGTATTTATTACTGCTTGGTAGTAACTTGATTAAAGTGTAGCTATCATTCTAAGTCTTTTGGATTAAGCACTTGGGCTTCAGACCAGTTGTTTTACATTAGGAAGGTTTGTGGCATGCACTGTGGTGGCAGGACAGGTAGCTTTCATCCTTCTAAGTTGGGAACTGCTGATTGAGAGCCCAGTGTCTGTTATTCTTAAAGTGTATTAGTTCTGGTTTAAGCACTTGGGCTTCAGGCCAGTTATTTTACATTAAGAAGGATCGTGGTCTGCACTCTTGTGGGAGAAGAAGCTGGACTCTGCCCTTCTGAGCTGGGAATTTCTGGTTAAAGGTTTATAGTGCCTGAATATTTGAACTGTATCTTACTGAAATTGGTACACCTTGTTTGCTGTAGCATAGACTAGATCCAGGCCTGCTGAATCTAGCTTTGTTTATATGCTTGTTGTTTGTTTGCTTGTTATTTCCTGGAATGCTAATTCCACCTAATACTGTGCTTCTCAGCGCTTCTGTGGATCCCTAGTGATATCTGCATTGCTTACTGTACTTATTTCCTTATTTCACTTGAAAGAAAGTTACTGTTTGTCATTTTTGCATTTAAGTTACCTGTAACACATTGCACTTAAGTTACCTGGCACTTGCTCACTAAAGCAATTATATAAGTCAGCACTAAAAATTAAAAGCACTACACCCTCAAATCCCCACTGGCCCTTGTTTTCAATTATTAAGGAATTCCCAATATTATTCTAGCATGTCCAAAGGTCAGTTCTCAATCTCCTCTCTGGTCCAGCTGGTGAATCTGGGAATCTTGAGGCAATGTTACAACTGCCTCATGTACACAGACAACCCTCTCCTCCTCCCAACAAATTCCAACACATGTGAGAGATGCAACCATATAGCCAAACTGGAGGCTAAGCTCTCTCAACTCAGTACTGGCATAACCAGTCAGGAGGAGAAGGAAACCACACTCACTACAATTCCAGTCTCACATAGACCTACCACGACAGCAAACCAAACACATAATCACACAAAAACATACTCGGAGGCTCTAAATAAAGATTTGCCTAAGCAGCAGAGACCTCCAAAGCAGACACCCAAACAACCGCTATCCCAAAACAAAACACGTGCAACACATATCTCACAAAGCCAGTGTGCTGAACAGTCACAGCCCTTAAGACTAAACAACACACCTGATACACTTGTAATAGGTGACTCTATCATCAGGCACACTGGCGTCCCGCTCACCAGGCTGAACAAGGAGAGGGTCACGGTGAGCAGCCTGTCGGGTGCTAGGATCTGCCACATAACACAAGCACTCAGGTCACTCCAAGGCAAGTACAAATATGACTCAGTCATTGTCCATGCTGGTGTGAATGACCTGAGACGTACCTCCCTGGACTACATGAAAAGAGACATAAAGGAGCTCTCTGAGCATGTAGCCCAGGCCGGTATGACCCTGACCTTGAGTAGCATCTTACCCTCACCAAGAATGATGCCACAATATGAAGACAAGATGATCAATTTCAACAATTGGCTTAAGTACTGCTGTCATTCAAAGGGGATCCAATGCCTGTCAGCTTGGGATGATATGCTCGACAAGCCACAATGCTTCGCTAGGGATGGCTTGCACCTGTCACCCCTGGGCTTTCGGATATTGGCAAAGGCTCTTGCTACCCCATAGTGCCTTTTAAGGCAAGGCTCAAAAGACAAACCCACCTCCATAGGTATCACAAGGGATAAGAAACTAAGAGTAATGCTACTCAACGCCAGAAGTCTAAACCTCAAGATGCACGCACTCAAGCTCTCCTTAGCATGGAGAACATCGATATCTGTGCAGTAACAGAAACCTGGTTCAGGGCTCCCGAGAGCACCCCAGCACTACCAGGTTATACCTCATACCATGGTTTTGGCCCCAAAACTTGGACCGAACCACAAAAGGAGGGGGAGTATCGATATTCATCAAAGATACCCACACCTCCAGGTTGGTGGCAAAGCACGAAGCATCAGAGACTATCCATGTGCAACTAACAGTGGGTAAAACTGCCTTCCAGTTTATAGCCTGCTACAGACCACCCTCCCAAACCCAGGAACCCCACTCGGCCTTCCTGAGAACACTGGAAAATATGAAGGTCTCTCCAAACACCATTATATTGGGTGACTTCAACTACCCAAACATAGACTGGGAGCATTACTCTAGCTCCAACACCCTAGCCCAAAGGTTCCTAGAATTTATAAACTCAAATGCTATGGAACAACTTGTTACCACTCCCACAAGAGGGGAAAACATACTGGACCTGATCATCACCAACATGGGGACTCTATGCTCCAGACCAGAAGTGTATCCCTCACTGGTAAGATCAGACCATAAACTAATCTCACTGGATATTCACATCCCGACCCCACCTCCTGCCCAGAAAACCACAGTGAAAAACTTCTCTAAAGCAAATTTCACACTCCTCAAAACCGAGGTGAAATCCTTCAAAGCCCCCGGGCCTTTGGAAAATACGGCCCAGACCGCAGAATTTTTTATAAACGCATTCTATGAACACCTTCAGGAATGCATGGATCATGCAATCCCAAATAAAACCAAGACCCAATCCTCCAAAGGCAGACATCCTGTCTGGTGGACCCCAGCCATAAACAAACTATACAATAGAAGGAGGAAGCTACTAAATGATAGAGCAAAATCCCAAAGAGGGAAGGCATCACTGATCAGTATTAGCAAAAAACTACGGGCACTCATAAAATTGTCTAAGGTCAGCTTCGAGAGAAAAATTGCACAGGACACTAAGGATAATCACAAGGCTTTCTTTAGTTATGTTAGGAACCTGGGTGGTAATTCCCAGATATGCTCAGAATTAGTCCAAAATGACAAAAAATACACTGAACCCACAGACATTGCCAACATCCTAGCTGACAGGTTCAGCACAAACTTCTCCCCCCCCCTCCCCACCAAAAGGGCAAATATCTATCCCAGCAGAGTGCTGCCCCCCTGACATCTCAGATGCTCAGGTAAGAGCCGCCCTCTCCAAAGCAAAAAACACAGCATCAATGGGACCAGATGGTGTCCCGGGCTGCGTCCTACATGAACTCCAAGAAGAGCTAAACCCAAACATAAAACTACTGTTCAATCTCAGCCTTTCTACAGGATATGTGCCCAAAGAGTGGCGTACAGCAACAGTGGTCCCTCTCCATAAAGGTGGTGCCTCAACGGATCCTGGAAACTATCGCCCCATAAGCCTTAGTAGCTTGGTCTGCAAAGCTATGGAAAGGATCATCATGGACCTCATAAATAAAGATATTGGGGACCTACAGACACTGGATCCTACCCAGTTCAGCTTTGTTAAAGGCAGATCCTGCCTCTTAAACCTGGTTGATTTCTTTGAAACAGTCACCAAGGCCATTGACCAGGGGAAGGTGGTCCACACAGCCTACCTGGACCTCGCAAAAGCCTTCGATACAATATCCCACTCGGGCATTATAGATAAGCTCACCAGCTTAAATATAAACCCCTATGTCACTAGATGGATTGCAAACTGGCTCAAGGACAGAGCCCACATGGTTAGAATTGCTGGAGCCATGTCAGACTCCAAACCAGTTACAAGTGGTGTCCCACAAGGCTCAATCCTGGGACCTCTCTTGTTCGGTATATATTTCTCGGAGGTACAGGATAACATGGAAGGACTGTGGCTGACCAAGTTCGCAGATGACTGCAAACTGGGCGCCATAATCGACTCTCCAGCCGACACAAGCATCCTCCAAAAGGGCCTCATAG
Organism: Protopterus annectens; assembly: GCF_019279795.1. Classification (NCBI taxonomy): domain Eukaryota; kingdom Metazoa; phylum Chordata; order Ceratodontiformes; family Protopteridae; genus Protopterus; species Protopterus annectens. Next base: position 212,163,375 of record NC_056732.1, on the reverse strand, counting down.
AAACAGACAACTGGTGCCTCAAGCTAAATGCCAAAAAGTGTATAGTCATCCCCTTTGGCAAAAACAAAGTGCCCACAAATTACCACATAGGTGGTAATCCATTAAGTACAGAAGAAGTAATTAGGGACCTGGGGACCCAAGTTGATAGCAATCTCTCATTTGACAACCACATGGCCAAAGTGGTTAGAAAAACATTTTATATGGCCCACCTAATCATGAAGGGATTCACATCTAGATCAGGGGAGGTCATCATGCCTCTTTACTCATCCCTCATCAGGCCCATAATTGAGTACAATGCCCCTTTTGGGATGTACCTTACCAGACACCTGCAGCAACTGGAAAGACCCCAAAAGTACCTCACCAAGAGGATCAAAGGGCTCAAACAGATGTCATATGCTGCCCGGTTAAAGAAACTCCAGCTCTACTCAGTGGCATACCGTCTGTTCAGAGGTGATCTGTGCCTGACGTATAAAGCCATGTCCAACCCGGAATTATGGACATGCTGCACTCAGAAAATCCAAATCCCATCGAGTTACACGCTCGAGAGACTTGAACCTCAGCACTGAAATAAATAGGACATGCTGGAGGGACAGATTCATAACCCAGAGGCTCCCTTCACTCTGGAATAAAATCCCAGTCCAGGTTAGGCAGAGTCCCTCATTGACTCTCTTCAAGAGGAATCTTGATGAGTGGATGGTAGATCGTAGGTTTACCCTGGGTATCACTTCTGTGTCACTGTTAGACAGAGGCACAGTATACTAACCTCGAAAAAGGGCATAGCAAAATAAATTTAAAATGGGTGGCGAAAGCCAAACACATTCTGGCTAGGCTTATAAATGCCCTAGGGCAGATAGCCTAGTATGAACCTATGAATCTATGAACATATGAAGGAAAAGCTATATGTTTTAAATTATGAAGGCTCGTTTCAGTAAACTTTGCAAATTTCCCTGAATTAAGTATTTCATACAATGTAGCTAAACTCAAATATCTTGTATAACCAATCAGAACTGACCAAGTGTATCCATACACACTGTTCATTTCAACATAATATATTCAAACTCAAACCAGGTTTAGTAACTGAGGATCAGGCATTTTAAACATCCCTGTTACATGTAGAGGTAACCACAAGATATCCAGCCTGCCAGAGAAGTTTCTACCACAAACTCCTGACTTTTGCTACAGCACATATATAAAGGAGACCATATGGATATAGTTTTAACTCCAAAATATATCCTCCCTGTGAAACTGAATTTGCAGTAAAAACTTTTTAGATGTAAACTTCATAATATTATACATTTTTCTGCATGTTAGTATCTCAAATTGTGGAAAAATAAATCCAATCAAAAGACTAAGCAGTTTACCACCTAAACTAATAAGTTGAATTAAGGACCTCTAGCAAAGGAATCATTTTTGATTCCTCAGGGTTTACCTTATAGCTGAAAGTCTAATAACATATTTAACTAGCTTAAAAGCAGTCTGTATTGACAATGTTGCTGAGTAAAGAACTAACATTAAATCAACATATATGACATATTTAATGGTGAAGTCTTTAATTTTCAGAATAATAAATGTTCTTGATTTATTGAAGTTTATTAAGATAAGGATTTAAAACAATAAGAAAGAGTGTGGGGAAAAGGTAGCCATAACACATTCCCTTTCTTTAGTTCCATGTTAAATAAAGTATCCCATTCTATTGCTAAAAATAGTGTATGTTATGAAATAGAACTTAATTAGGTAATATACTTGGTCAGGCAAATTCAATAATTCCACTGCCTGCAATACATTATCTCAGTTTGTCAAACTGAATGTCTTAAATGTTTCAGTAGGACAAAAGACATCCCCTGATGATGTACTGGACTCCACCAAATGATTAACCATTGGCATTTTTCTGCTAAGAATGAAATCAAAATTATTAGGATGTATTACTGCAGATAGTGCTAATAACAGCTACTTGTTAGGAAACTGTGTGCAGTCATTTGTAATCTGTAGCAGTAAGGTGATAACTGTCCATGTTAAAGATATCCTTCTTAGATTTCAGTAATAGAATAAAATTAGTCACAGGAAATCATTAATTCATTAGAGTCAGTTCAGATGTCATACTTTTAATCAGATCTAATAATACTGGGGCCAAATGTTTTCAATTTTTTTTTTTTTATAAAATTTGGATTGGAGTGTATCAGAGCCAGCCCCTGCACTTATTATTTGGAAAGGAAATAATACTATTATGAATTCTTTCTTAAATTAAAGGAGTGTTGACACTGAATTGAATTGCTGTATATTTTTCCAAAACAATACTTCTTTATTATGTAAATCCTCATAAGGACAAACTTAAAAATCTGTCCTTAGTAATTGTCAAAATCTTGAATATCCTGTTTATTAAATCTATTAATAATTGATCTTGCTTTTTGTAGTGTACAGCTAGATTTTGATATTCTCCTTACAACAAAGCAAAAATATTATCTTGCATTTCAGAAAGTATTTATGAGTGAGTGCAAGTAGCTTTTGCTAATCTTCATCTGTTCTAAGTATATGTCAAAATGACTCCTCCTTCCCCCCTGTGTCTTCTACCTAGAATTTAACTGGATAAGACATCTCAAAATTTATTATTTGAAAGTAGCTCACTGGCAGGCAAATGGTAGACATTGTCTATGGTTTTAGTACAAATATTCTGTGATTCTTTTTTTTTATTTCAGTATGGTATAACTCAATGATTTTTATTGCTCTTGGGAAAGCTAAGTTTTTGCTTATTTAAGTTTATAGGCATCAAAATTAGTGCATGATCTGAAAGTATCATGGGGTACATGTTACAGACAAGATTCATTTCTGTAAATAGAAGAAAAAGAAAGAAAAAATAATATTGCTAAAGCTTTAACACTTGACTCTAAAAGCTCCATTTAAGTTGTTAGAAACAACTTTAATACTTGTTTAAAAATGCTCTTACCCCTGTGGAAAGTCCACCTTCCAAAGATCAATTAACTTCCTTACAGCAAGAAAGCCTTAGTAGTTTAACCTTATTAGCAGTGCTTGTAACTTAATGCATATGGCTATTAAAGTCCCCAACAAAAATTATATTATTCACCTTTGCAGATTGGAAAATTCTGTTAATGATCTAAGAATTCAGTATACCCTTGAAGCAAGGCATAAATTACTGATGTTTAGCAATTTAGTTGAGCCTAACTCTTTGTGACCTCAGGGACTTTAGCATACCAGATCTGTCTGACAAATACTATTTCACTTGTTGTAAATTAATATTCATCGCTTCAGTTTTTACTTCAATGTTGAAAGGATAATAACTTTGTCATCTGTCATTTGAGATATTGGCAATGTAGCATCTGTATAATAAGTTCCATACCAACCATTTTATTTGACACTAAATTAAAAAAAGTTTAAAGTTTCACTGTGAAAAAAATGTGTGTTTAAAGTTTACCTCCTGTAAATAAATAATATGAAGATCAAACAGTGAGAGATACAGATACATTTTTTTCCTTTTAATAGAATTGTATAAATCACTAATATTTAAAGATATATACCACAAAATATTTACTTTTCAAAGAAAAATAAAATGTATTTGGCAATTGGAGGGAAAACTACCATCATCTCTTCCTGTTAAATAAAGAAAAATGTTTATGAAAATTAGGAAGCATCACCAGCTTACCGTGTAGAATATTGTGAGAAAAAATTCATGGCTCTCAGGACCTCTTCAGCCTCTCTAGGTAAATTCAGAGTTAAAGAATAATTTTGGTAGCACATACACAGTGTATCAGAAAATTTGAATATGGTCATACCCCCCTTTTTGCTACCAAATCTGTGAAAAAGATGCAGTTTCCTCTTTTAGGCAATAAAGTCAAGGAAGTCTTGAAAAATAGTCATAAGAAATTGTTTATACAAAAATGCCCTATGTTTCAAAGTTGCTCAGAAAACCATATTTCAGCCATGCAGTGTGTAAAAAGACATAATCAACAGATGATTCTGTCTTGCTGACATGGGACAAATAACCATTCCAGGAAGATTCTAATTTCTGGAAACGTTTAAAACATTTATTTTTGGTCTACTATTGGATATAGAGTGGTTACCTAATTTAGGTATACAATATCTTAAATGATGAAGTAATCAAATGTTCTTAAGGGATTAGTTTCTTAAAGTAGAACTATGGTACTAGGGATAATAATTTGTTAGCCTCTCTTGAAAAGATGATAATGAAAATAGTTTATTAAATTGGGGGGGTGCTATAATTGTGAGAACATAAAACAGATTACTAGCAAAGATCAGAGATGCACATAAAATCTGGTACATTTTAAAATAACCAAGTGAAATGGCACAAAATAGACCAAGCTTACAGAGAGCCGTTAATTAAAAATCTGAAAATCGTGGCTTATAAGGCTAGAGGCTTTAATAAATATCATGAAGTTGGAGTACTTTTTCATCACCTGCTGGGACTTACAATAAAGTAGATTTATTGGAGCTGCTTTCAGGTCTATTTTGTGCCATTTCACTTGGTTCAGAGTTTGTTTTTTGGCACATGCTTCCATTTTTCTGTTTGGTTGGCTGACATTTTAAAATAAATTTGGAGAGTTGATATGGGGACAGAGTTTTTTGGCCCTTGTTTTCATGGAGACTGGCCTGAATTTATTCATTGTAAAGTCCTAGAAAGTCATGCACACATTGAAACATTCAACATTTGAACTATGCTGGAGCACCTGTAAACCTAGGACTCTCTGGTTTTGGTGTCTAGCTCTAAACTCCGTATTGACAACTATTGCCCAAACTATCAAGTGGTAGTTTTAATTCCTTGTTTTTGTCACTCACTTCTACAGTCTCTTTTTTAGATCAAACACACAAGACGTTAGCCATTCACATTTATTGTTTAGTTCCAGTACTAATCTGTTATGTTGCAGGACTGTCCTGTTCACATTCATAGCTCCTCCTTCCATTTCCACTTTGAGTAAGTTTCTGTAGTTCTACAAGAACAGTGTCCCCAAAGTGAAGTGTTAGTGCAGTAGCTTCTGGGGTATTCAGACCACCCAGTGTGACATCCACAGGTGTATGATTGATATTAGTCACATTTGTATTGAAAAAAACACACAAAAGGGTGAAGCCTGAGGCAAAATCCATTTGCATTGTATGATTGACTTTTCTCTTTTAGTTGCCCCTCAATCATCTTTTGTGACCCATTAAGTAAGGAAAGAGGGTGGTACTTATAGTTTCATTTGGCAGTTGCATTTCAACAGCTAGGTAATCCAGTAATGAAAGCCTTACAGCAGGAATCAGTTTCCTTCGGTAAAGTCAGTGTATGTGTCTGTTGTTGAACTTCAGGAAGCTGCTGAAGACCATGCTGAACTGCATTCTCTGACTCCACAGATAACTGCCTTTCTAAAGGATTGTTTGTTGTGCATTTCAGTATCTTGCCTTCAAAGTGGTTCTTTTAATCAACGTTTTACATCCAGAGTTAGCCTCTTGTCTTTACTCAGGTGGTGTAGCCTCTGTGTCCACCAAGTCTTCTATGAGGCAGTTTTGCATATTTTGTGTCACAGAGAAAATATTTGATAAACACCAGCAAGTACAGCCTGAATCTCAGTGTTACAACAGCAAACCACAAGTTCTTTCCTGTGCACTCACATGTGACTAGCATACTGTTTTCAGAAAAGAGCAAATAGTAGGATACTTCCCTGTGATCCTTAATTTTTCATGGATATCCCTGAGTCTTTGTCAACTTTTACTCCATTTCTCTTAAAATGTTTGATTTTGTGAGAAGACAGCAGACATTACCGGTAAATGATTCTTATTCTTCAGGAAATACACAGTGGAGCAAATCTTGTTCCAAACTTTCTTGTTTAATAATACAGTACTAAGTCTGTCTGTAATTTTAGTTTTTTGTTGGCTTTTTGGGTTACCACCTTTTCAAATGCCCAAAGTGGGACATATTTTGCAGAAATGTCAGATTTTGGGGGACAAAACATACCCCTGACCAGTACAAAGGATAGAACTTCACTTTTTTGTCAAAATAAAGGCTTATTCTTGTAGCATTTGAGTTGATTATGCCAATTCATGTAACATGTAGGTATTTTTGTCCTAAAATCTCAGGACATTTGCCATTTTTTTAATTTTTTTCACAGGACACAACTGCCTAAAGATGGATTGTTCCTCGCAAACAAAGTGGGACAGGTGGTAACCCTATTGGCTTTGCCCCTGATTCTTGAGGCAACACACACACTCACACACACACACACACACACACACACACACACACACACACACACACACACACACACACACACACCGAGAAAAAAGTTGACATAGTTTATCCAGTAGTACTTAAAGCAAAAAATGGAAAAAATGGCAGTTGCTGAGCTCCATTTAAGTTGTTATAAAAACGTTAATTCTTGTTTAAAATATGTTAACCAATATATATTTGAAAATTAAATTTTTATTAAAAAAGTTGATCACTTGTTTGAAGGTTCTTGTTAGAAAATAGTTATCTCAAAGTTAACAACTTTGTAAAAAATGCAGTATGACCATAGACTTTGCTGTATAGTGGATGTAAGTACATACAGGAAAAATTGTAAGGAACATTCTCCCCTCACCATCAATGGGAAACAGTGGAAAGAGTGAGAAGCATGAAGTTTCTGGGAGTGACATCGATGAGGACTTGTCTTGGAACACCAATACAAATGCCATAGTCAAGAAAGCGCACCAGAGACTGCACTTTTTAAGAAGGCCGAGGAGAGCGAATGTTCCTTCGGCAGTTCTCACTACCTTCTACAAAGGTACGATAGAAAGCATCCTGATGAGCAACCTCATAGTATGGTATGGAAGCTGCTCTACCTCTGAGCGTAAATCCCTCCAGAGAGTGGTGAGGACAGCCGAGAGGATCATTAAGACCACCTTACCACCTGTCCACAATGTGTACTTATCCAGATGTCTCAGAATGTCCAGAGGAATAATTAAAGACTGCACTTACCCTGGTTGCAGACTGTTCCTGCATCTATCATCTGGAAAGCGCTTCCAAAGCATACGTTGCAGGACGAGATCCAGGAACAGCTTCTTCCATAATGTCATCAAGCTGCTGCACTCTGATAACCACTACACTCCATGATGTCCAACTGGGTCAGTAGAACCTGTCTCAATTTGTGCAAGAACCTGGTTATCAGTCTCACCTAATACTTAGTGCAATATTCACCATGACTATAACTTGTAGGCCATCTAGTGCAGTAGCAATGCAGTAAAATATCTCTTCTTTCAGAGCAATACATGCAAATTCATAAATTAACCATAGTGAAATACTCTAAGATTCATAGTGCAATCCTCTAATGCTCACAGATACTTAAATGTCTGTTTCTGTGCAAGGATCAATGCAATGTCTTAAACAAGTACCTGTGCAATACTAAAGTCTCATGCAAGTAAGTGTTCAGTTCAAAAAGTGTTAAAATGTGTTTCTAATTATGTGCAATATTAGTCTGTCTACCTGCATGTCCCTGATGTAGTAACTGGGTGTTACATGTGTAAATGTCTGTGAAAATAGTCTATATGTTGTCTGCACATTGAGTCCGGAGATACGGAATTTCATTCAGTTTTTGCACTTGTGTGATTTCTGAATGACAATAAAGTTTACCTTGATTTTGACAAATAATAGACTCAGTGCTATCTTTTTTTGTAATTTGGTTAATATGACTTCTGTTGTTTTGCTGTCAATATCTTGGGACAAGGAACAGTTGGAGGAGCAGTAATTCTGTGATTATGCATATGTCCCTGTCTTCTTAAACAAATACTGTGGGCAAAGTATCTTTTAATTATTTATATTTTGTTAGCATGGTTAGTCCCACTAGGTGTTAAGCCTACTTTCAGGGGAGAACGGAAGTGGCATTTAGACTATATAGGGGAAACATGGTCAGGAAACTGGTGAATGCCCATTCTCATTCTAGGGATGTGATTCATTGACACATGAGAATGTTGGTAGCATCTATTGATCTGGCAGACCCCAGAATTCATTTGGGAGAATCTGAAGTAGTTTCTGACATTGAGGTGGTTAAGTCCATGCCTGAATTCATTATTGCTTCTCCTGCAGGTCTGTATGTAACACTGCTGGATAATTCTTCTTCTGGACATAGTATTCCAGGATTAGATGCAATTGCCAAGTCTCAAGCTACTGCTTGGTCTTGAATATTATGGATAATCTTGAAAAGTGAGGTGCTGCTTTGGTTATTACTGACATTGTTTACTTATAAACAGTTACATTTTCACTTTGGAAACTTCCCCTCCTATTCCTAAGCACGGAGGTGAATGCAGACAGGAAAGACATGAAAGGCTGAATTCAATTGTTGCTACTACAAAAGCTGTCTCCTGTGCTTCTTTTGTTAAAACTAGTAAGAAAAACAAAAAAAAACATTCCTGTTTCTGTGTCACTCACTTCAGTATTTGCTCCTGGCATGAAAACCATGAAACTTGTTAATAATGATTCTGCCAGACATAATGACTATCATTATATATGGCTGCTTTTATTAAAAACAGTGAATATACCTGTAGTAGACATTCATGCTGCAAGCAGATGTTTACAGATGTGGTGTTTGAGCAGCCTGATGATGATGTTCATTATTTGGGCCATTACATCCATGTAAAGGAGAATTGTGAATGGATTAATATTGACATTAGTAGATTCAGCATTTTCACCACTCTCTAAAATGTATGATGTAAGTAGCATTTGAGGGGTGGGAGACTGATGTGGAGTTAAATGTCTCAGTAGGACACTGTTCATTTTGGCAATATTCTTACATTCTTACAGACCTGTGTTTACTAAGTCAGATCTTGACCTTTATTTTAATGGTACCTATTGTAGGTTATAGAAAACCTTATGGGATACTCATCTGTCACTGAAACCTTTTTATGTATCTTGGCTGCATTGGAAGTTTTAAAGGGTAAAACTATGACAGATATTGTAGCTTTCTGCAGGTATAGGTGTGCAGGTGTACTGTGTTTAGTCAGGAGTTCTGAGTGATTCTTAACATAGTTATTTCAAAAAATGATGTTTTTCTGCCTAAGTAGCAAAGGGAAAGGAACTGTTAATTTTATATAACAAACATTATATGGAATATTTTCATAGATCTAAGTACTCTATGTAGGATGTAAATGAACAAATTTGCCCTTCATTGTTAAATTCCAGGAGATGTGGTAGCCATGTATTTAGTTATTAGTACTCTATGACCTCCAGCCTTGTAATACCTTCAAGCTCTAGCCCCCACTAGACATCCTAATGAGAGATGAGTCCCTCCCTCACCAGCAAGTTCCTCCCCAACAGGATGGACACACATCCTCCCTGATAGTACCGTCAGATGACCATTTATTTATTTATTTTTGGGGGGAGGGCAATGGACGATAGTGATGGCTGAAGGGTAGGAAAGGGAGGGTAAAAAGAACTTCTGTCACTGTCGTGATAATGATACTGCCTTTTCTTACTCAGTGGAGTTTTTAGCATTGCTTCTGTTTGACAGAGATCGTAGCCTCTGCCTCAGTCCTTTTCTGAGTACTGCCACTGCAAAATCATCATTAAATGCAAGGCCATGAGTGGTGAGTATATTCCATTTCTGTTCTGACTCTTTTTGGGACAGCACATTCGTAAACAGCTAGTCTAGAATTCAGATGTATAAGTATGCAAGCCTGCACCCTTTCGAGGTAAATCTCAAGTGCGTAGAATATTGGAGAATAATGAGCTGATTTATGGCCAGGACATAGATAATTGGTGAAATCATTGATGGCTCAGAGCTATTTTCTTCATGACTAGATTTGTGGCATAGCATATCACTGGTATGTCCTTGTATGATAAGGAAGGGTAGAAGTGGAGAAGGTTGTGATTGAAGTAGTAGTCAGATCTTATATGTCGCCCAGTTTTAAATAACAGAGAAAGTTCAGCTTTTCCAGCTCAAATTAGATGGAGAGAACTGTAGTAGGCAGAGCTTTGGAAAATGAAAAATGAAAAACTGAGACATTTTCACATTCAGCATGTATGTGCATATGTGTGTGAGTGTATATAGATCTATGTCAGACGATTGAGTTTTCAGAAACTCGAAA